>NW_028225799.1:0-156004 GCF_052327205.1 Somniosus microcephalus | reverse complement strand
GGGAGGCAACAAACCATCCTGGATTCACGTCTACGGCCGCAGAAACGCCTATCTGTTCCCCTTACTATAGAATCCCCTAACACTATTGCTCTCCCACTCTTTTTCCTCCCTTCCTGGGCAGCAGGAGCACCCCCAGTGCCAGGAAGTTGGCTGCTGCTGCCTTCCCCTGGTGAGTCATCCCCCTCAACAGTATCCAAAGTGGTATACTTGTTTGAGGGGAATGGTCACAGGGGCCTACTGCACTACCTGCCTGCTTCTATTACTCCACCTGGTGGTCACCCATTTTCTTTCTTCCTGTGCAGCCCTACCCTGCGGTGTGACCAACTCACTAAACGTGTTATCCACGACCCTCTCAGCATCGTCATGTGACATAGAAAGCCGGTTTTGTTTCTGTACTGTATAAATGTTACAAATTCTGTACTACTTCAAAGAGGTCTGATGTAGCCTTTGACTACACAACCCTTCCCTTGCAAGCAAATAAAGCCTGTCTTTAACGATACTTTGTGTTTAAAGAGTCTTACTCGGGAGTCGAGACTTCAACAGTATGCAGGTGCAGCAAGTGATTAAGGCGGCCAATGGAACGTTGGCTTTCATTGCTAGGGGATAGAATATAAAAATAGGGAGGTATTGCTTCAGTTGTACAAGGTATTGGTGAGACCGCACCTGGAATACTGCATACAGTTTTGGTGTCCATACTTGCTCTCAAGTCAGTACAAAGGTGGTTCACTCGGTTAATCCCAGGAATGGACATATGAGGAGAGGTTGAGTAGATTGGGACTCTACTCATTGGAGTTCAGAAGAATGAGAGGCGATCTTATTGAAACATATAAGATTGTGAAGGGGTTGGATCGGGTGGATGCGGGGAGAATGTTCCCGATGATGGGTGAAACTAGAACTAGGGGGCATAGTCTTAGAATAAGGGGCTGCTCTTTCAAAACTGAGATGAGGAGGAACTACTTCACTCAGAGGGTGGTAGGTCCATGGAATATGCTGCCCCAAAAAGCTGTAGAAGCTACATTACATAAATTTAAAACAGAAAGTTTCCTAGAAGTAAAGGGAATTAAGGGTTACGGGGAGCGGGCAGGAATTTGGACGAGTCTAGGTTCGGATCAGTCATGGCCCTGTGGGTAGCGGAGCGGGCCCATGTAGCCTGATCCTGCTCCTATTTCATGTGTCTAATTCTGTTAGATTCAGGAGATGGTTCTGTGATAGTGGATTGGTGGTTAGGATCAGATCAGCCATGATCTTATTGAACGGCGGAGCAGGCTCAAGGGGCCGATTGGCCTGCTCCTATTTCTTATGTTCTTATGTTCTCCATAGTGAACACAGATGCAAAAAATTCATTTAAAACCCCACCTGCATCTTCTGGCTCCACACACAGATTGCCACTTTGTTCCCTAATGGGCCCTATTCTTTCCCTAGTTATCCTCTTGCCCTTAATATACTTATTTAAAAAAAAAACACCCTTAGGATTTTCCTTTATTTTGCTCCCAGTGTTACTTCATGGCCCCTCCTCACTCTCCTAATTTCTTTTATAAGTCGAATAGAATGGCTATAGAACAGGAGGCCATTCAGCCCGTCCCAGCCGGCTTTCTGCAAAAGCACTGCAACTGGTCTCACTCCCCACCCCACCCTTTCCTGCAACCCTGCATTTTTTCCTCTCAGGTACTTATCTAATTCTCAAAAGCCACGATTGAGTCAGCCTAATATGTTCTTATGAGGATTATTTTAATTGGTTTAACTAGGATCAATATCCCTAGCAGAACCGGCGAAGTGAAAGCTCAATTCTAAACACAAACACAAGTATAGACCAAAAGCGAATCAATGCACACATTCTACATAGCCTTCCTAGCATTTAGAACCAGAATGGTGAATAAAAAGTTGGATGCCAGAACCAGGTTATGTACCTTAAAACCAGTAATACCGTTGAAAGCAATAGAAATTCGCCGAAACATAAATCGGTTGTCAATAAACAACACCTGCGGTGGAACACTTACTTCCAGCAAAGAGATTTCTTGAACCAGTGACCGCCCTCAGAATGGAATAAGAGGAATTACTGAGTGTCAAACACCGTTCCAATAACCCAAAAAACCGACTGGCGGAAACCAACAATGCCCAACCGAGGCAAACTTTTCTCCAACTGCTATGTAACATTCGGCGAGGCTTTTATCCCGTGGTTTTGATCAGCTGATGGGGTAGCAATTGATTCACGTGGATCTGTTGAATTCAAAAACTTGTTCCACCAGCAATGAATTGACGCATCTTTCGGTCGTCCTCCTACCACTGTTATTAGTATATTAGTAATTTGCATTGCAATGGAATATCACTTTGCTATAAAATATTCCTTTGGAATGCAATAGAACATTGCAATGGCATTTTAAGTTGCAATATTATATTCATTTGCAATGCAATAGCACATTGTATTGGAATAGCACTTTGCAACATAATAGTTATCTGCACTGCAACAGAACATTGCAATTGAATATCAATGCAAAACAATCGGCATTTGAAATGCAATAGAACATTAGAATAGAATATTTCTTCAAAACGGAATAGTCATATTAAGGATAAAATATGTTTTCTCAAACTATAATCCATGCCGACAATGGGATGTGTGCAGCAGGATGAAACAACTGACATCTGTGACTGGCATGGTCAGAGGGTACCCGAGTTCAAGGGGTGGGCCAGACAGTTGAGTGACTAACCACACAAACCAATAAAGAGTAACTGCTGTGAAACTGTTTGTAGGTGGGCGTTGCGTATAGAATTGTATAACTTGAATGAACCGCTACTTGTCCCTCGAGAGTGTACCCCTAGCTTGAGGAAGCTGGGTGGCTGTCCCTTTTGGTTGTTTTAATAAATTCTGAACTTGTCCTCAATTCCCTCTCAGTCTGGGGTTTCGCCAGATTCGAATCTAACACCACTGCAATGTGCTATTGCACTGCAACTGACGATAATATTGCACTGACATTCCATTGCATTGCAAATTCCTATTATATTGCAAAGTGAAATTACATTGCAATGTTTTCTTCATTGCAGATGACGATCATATTGCAAGGCGATATTCCATTTCAATTTTCTATTATATTGCAAATGACTATTGTATTGCAAAGTCATGTTCCATTGCAATGTCCTATTGCATTGCAAATGATGATCATATTGCAAAGCGATATTCAATTGCTATGTGCTATTGTATTGCAAATTTCTATTATTGCAAAGTGTTATTCCATTGCAATGTGCAATTGCATTGCAAATGACTATTATACTGCAAAGTGACATTTCATTGCAATGTTCTATTGAATTGCAAATGACATTCATATATCAAACTGATATTCCATTGCCGTGTTCCATTTCACTGCAATGACTATTCTGTTACAAACAAATATTCTATTGCAATGTTCTATTGCATAGCAAATGACGATTGTTTTGCAGTGAAATTTCATTGCAATGTTCTGTTGCAGTGCAAATGACTACTATGATGCAAACTGCAATTCCATTGCAAGGTGCTATTGCATTGCAAATGAATATAATATTGCAAGTTAAAATTCCATTGCAATGTCTATCGCATTGCAAATGAATATTATATTGGAAAGTGATATTTCATTGCCATGTTCTATTGCACTGCAAATGACTATTATATTGCAAAGCAATATTTCATTGTAATGTTCTACTGCATTGCAGCTGACAATCATATTGCAAAGCGATATTCCATTGCAATATGCAATTTCATTGCAAATGACTATTTATTGCAAAGTGATATTCCACTGCAACGTTCCATTGCATTGCAAATGACTATTATATTGCAGTGATATTCCATTGCAATGTGCAATTGCATTGCAAATGACGTCTATATTGCAAAGTGAAGTTCCGTTGCAATGTTCTATGGAATTGCTAATGACTGTTATATTGCAAAGTGATATGGCATTGCAATGTTCTATTGCACTGCAACTGATGAAAGTATAGTAGTGATATTCCACTGCAATGTTCCATTGCATTGCAGATGCCTATTATATTGCAATTTGATTTTCCACTGTAATGTTTTATCCATCAGATAGAGGCAAATTTGCTCCTAAGGGATCATCTATTGGAAGTAGGGGACCCCAAGGGGAGAGATTTCCCTTCGAGGAATTTAAAGCCCGACAATGCACAGTACAAGCACTCCGCCCGGTTAAGTGCGCATGGGTGGAGGAAGTACCATGGGGCAGAGTTTGTGAGGCTTACCCTCTTGCAAGGGCCACCCACAAATTAGCCTGTGGTAGAGCGGAGATGGACCCAGTCCGGGTCCCTACCGCGAGGCCCACCGACAATACCCGCTCCGAGCAGAAGCCCAACGGGCCGTTGAGTCCACAGTAGTAGACTTATTAGAAACCAATATAGTGACAAAGACCCGTTCCTGTACCAACTACGCGGTATGGCCAATGCAGAAACCAGATGGATCCTGGTGAATGACCATTGATTATAAAGCTCTGAATCGGGTCACTTCCATGCTCCATGCCTTAGTGGCGAATCCTGCCACTATTTTAAACGGCCTGCACCCAGCCCTCTCTCTCTATTCCCCACAGTCGCTCTCTCTCTTCCCCCCAGTCGCTCTCTCTCTTCCCCCCAGTCGCTCTCTCTCTTCCCCCCAGTCGCTCTCTCTCTTCCCCCCACACGCTCTCTCTCTTCCCCCCACTCGCTCGCTCTCTTCCCCCCAGTCACTCTCTCTCTCTCTTCCAACAACAACATGCCCTCAAAAGACCCTCGGCACCGCCGGCACTTCAGCTTATACAATAACTGAGACTCAGCAGGCCAGGCAGGCCTCTCCATGGCCACAGTGAACAATGATGTTAAAGGGTCTAAAATCACCACAGACAATGCTGCAAAACTCAGCAGGCCAGGCAGACCTCTCCATGGCCACAGTGAACAATGGTGTTAACGGGTCTAAAATCACCGCAGACAATGCTGCAAAACTCAGCAGGCCAGGCAGGCCTCTCCATGGCCACAGTGAACAATGGTGTTAAAGGGTCTTAAATCACCACAGACAATGCTGCAAAACTCAGCAGGCCAGGCAGGCCTCTCCATGGCCACAGTGAACAATAATGTTAAAGGGTCTAAAATCACCACAGACAAAGCTGCAAAACTCAGCAGGCCAGGTAGGCCTCTCCAAGGCCACAGTGAACAATGGTGTTAAAGGATCTAAAATTACCTCAGACAATGCTGCAAAACTCAGCAGGCCAGGCAGGCCTCTCCAAGGCCACAGTGAACAATGGTGTTAAAGGATCTAAAATCACCACAGACAATGCTGCAGAACTCAGCAGGCCAGGCAACATCTGTGCAGGGAAATTAGAGTAATTGTTTCAGGTCAAAACCCTTTGTCAAGACTAAAGAGACACAGGGAATGAAATAGATTGAAAGGCCGGCTGGGAGAGAACCAAAGAGAAGAGACATTAAGAGGTATTCAAAACCAGACGAGATGGTGATAGGACTCCCACCCCGCCGCCTGCAAGGACTCTTTTCCATTCTCCCAGTTTCTCCGTCTCCGCCGTATCTGCTCCAACGATGCCACCTTCCACACCAGTGCTTCCGACATGTTTTCCTTATTCCTCAACCGAGGATTCCCCTCTACCATGGTTGACACGGCCCTCAACCGTGTCCGTTCTATCTCCCGCACTTCTGCCCTCACCCCTGCCCCTCCCTCCCGGAACCACGATAGGGTTCCCCTTGTCTTCATCTTTCACCCCACCAGCCTCCACATTCAACGGATCATCCTCCACCATTTCTGCCTCCTCCAACGTGATCCCACCACCAAACACATCTTCCCCTCACCTCCCCTTTCAGCATTCCATAGGGACCGCTCCCTACGTGACACCCTAGTCCACTCCTCTATCACCCCAAACAGCCCTTCCCCTTCGCCTGTCACCTTCACGTGCAAGCGCAGGAGATGTAACACCTGCCACTATCCCTCCCCCCTTCCCACTGTCCAGGACCCCAAACACCCCTTCCAGGTGAAACAGCGATTTACTTGTACTTCTTGCAATCTAGTATACTGTATTTGCTGCTCACGATGCGGTCTCCTTTACATTGGGGAGATCAAACGCAGATTGGGTGACCGCTTTGTGGAATACCTCCGTTCAGTCCATAAGGGTGACCCCGAGCTTCCGGTCGCCTGTCATTTTAATTCACCGCTCCATTCCCACTCGGATCTCACCGTCCTTGGCCTCTTGCATTGTTCAACGTAAACTCGAGCAACAGCACCTCATCTTCCGATTAGGCACTTTACAGCCTTCCGGACTCAATATCGAGTTCAACAATTTCATATCATAATCTCGGCCCCTATTACATTTTCACTTATATGTTTATCCACACCTTTGTTTTGGTTTTTCCCTCCCCACTTTCCTTTTTTTTCTCTCTCCCACATGGCAGCTGTCTCCCATTCTGCTAGAACATTTCACACCTAATCTAGAGCCGTCTTTTGTCTCCACTAGTCCTATCACCATCTGTCTCGTTTTGAATACCTCTTAATGTCTCTTCTCTTTTGTTCTCTCCCAGCCCGGCCTCTCAATCTGTTTCATTCCCTGTGCCTCTTTAGTCTTGATAAAGGGTCATGACCCGAAACGTTGACTCTAATTTCTCTGCATGGATGTTGCCTGGCCTGCTGAGTTTTCCCAGCATTTTCTGTTGTTATTTCGGATTTACAGCATCTGCAGTATTTTGCTATCATACATCATGCTAAAAGGTCTAAGTGTGTTAAAAAAACAAGCCTGAAGGCTTTGTGTCTTAATGCGAGGAGCATTCGTAATAAGGTGGATGAATTAGCTGCACAAATAGAGGTAAACGAATATGATTTGATTGGGATTACGGAAACATGGCTCCAGGGTGGCCAAGGCTGGGAACTTAACATCCAGGGGTATTCAATATTCAGGAAAGATAGGCAAAAAGGAAAAGGAGGTGGGGTAGCATTGCTGGCTAAAGAGGGGATTCACACAATGGTAAGGAAGGATATTAGGTCTGATGATGTGGAATCTGTATGGGTAGAACTGAGAAATACCAAGGGGCAGAAAACGTTAGTGGGTGTGGTATATAGACCTCCAAACAGTAATGCGGAGGTTGGAGATGGCATTAAAAGGGAAATTAGAGAAGCGTGCAATAAGGGCACAGCAGTCATCATGGGTGACTTTAATCTACATATAGATTGGGCTAACCAAATTAGTAACAATACTGTGGAGGAGGAATTCCTAGAGTGTTTACGGGGTGGTTTGCTGGACCAATATATTGAGGAACCAATCAGAGATCAGGTCATCTTAGACTGGGTATTATATAATGAGAAAGGATTAATTAGCAATCTTGTTCTACGAGGCCCCTTGGGTTGGAGCGATCATAATATGATTGAATTCTTCATTAAGATGGAGAATAAAGCAGTTGTCTCAGAGACAAGGGTCCTGAATTTAAATAAAGGAAACTATGATGGTCTGAGGCGCGAGTTGGGTAGAATTGATTGGGGAATGTCACTCAAAAGGGTTGACGGTGGATAGGCAATGGCAAACATTCAAAGACCGCATGGATGAACTACAGAATTTGTTCACCCCAGTTTGGCATAAAAATAAAACAAAAAAGGTGCCTCAACCATGGCTAACAAGGGAAATTAGGGATAGCATAAGATCCAAGGAGAGGACTTATAAATTGGCCAGAAAAAGCAGTAAACCTGAGGATTGGGAGCAGTTTAGGATTCAACAAAGGAGGACAAAGGGATTAATTAAGAAGGGGAAAATAGAATATGAGAGTAAGCTTGCAGGGAACATAAAAACTGACTGTAAAAGCTTTTATAGATATGTGAAGAGAAAAAGATTGATGAGGTCAAATGTAGGTCCCTTGCAGTCAGAATCAGGGGAATTTATAATGGGGGACAAAGAAATGGCAGACCAACTAAAGGAAACTTTGGTTTATCCGGAGGTTGTATGTCCAGAAACCTCGATCTACCGGCAGAAATCAGGAGCCGTTTTGTTAGATTTTTTTTCTTCTCCTGGCTTTGTTTTCAACAGTCGGGCTCTGGAAAGTCTCTCTGAAGCTGTTGCTAAGCTACAGAGACACTTCCAAGGTACGGGCCGACTGTTTACAAGCTGTTGCTAAGCAACAGTGTTTGTTGTCAGATACGGAGATGAAAACCTCCGTATGCTTCAACATTAACTTTGTATGTCCGGCAGTTTTGATAGATTGGCAACAGCTCGGTCCCGTCGGTGCCGGATATAACAAATTTCCCATAAATACATATTTTGGTTCTGTCTTCACAAAGTAGGACACAAATAACCTCCCAGAGATGCCGGGGAACATAGGGTCTGATGAAAGGGTGGAACTGAAAGAAATCAGTATTTGTAGGGAAATGGTGTTAGGAAAATTGATGGGACTGAAGGCCGATAAATCCCATGGGCCTGATAATCTACATCCTAGGGTACTTAAGGACGTGGCCCTAGAAATAGTAGATGCATTGCTGATCATCTTCCAACATTCGATGGAATCTGGAACAGTACCCATGGATTGAAGGGTAGCTAATGTTACCCCACTATTCAAAAAAGGTGGTAGAGATAAAACGGGGAACTACAGACCGGAAAGCCTGACATCGGTACTGGGGAAAATGCTAAAGTCCATTATAAAAGATGTAATAGCAGAGCACTTGGAAAACAGTGACAGGATCGGACAAAGTCAACATGGATTCACAAAAGGTAAATCATGCTTGACTAATCTACTGGAATTTTTTGAGGATGTAACTGGTAAAATAGATAAGGGAGAACCAGTGGATGTGGTGTATCTGGACTTTCAGGGGGCCTTCGATAAGGTCCCGCATAAGAGATTGGCGTGTAAAGTTGGGGCACATGGGATCGGGGGCAAGGTATTGACTTGGATGGAGAACTGGTTGGCAGACAGAAAGCAAAGAGTTGGAATAAACGGGTCTTTTTCCGAATGGCAGGCAGTGACTAGTGGGGTACCGCAGGGATCGGTCCTTGGACCCCAGCTATTCTCAATATATATAAATGATCTGGACAAGGGAACTAGATGTAATATATCCAAATTTGCAGATGACACAAAGCTGGGTGGGACTTTGTGCTGTGAGGAGGATGTCGAGAAACTCCAGGATGATTTGGACATGTTGGGTGATTGGGCAGAAACATGGCAGATGCAATATAACGTGGATAAATGTGAGGTTATCCACTTCGGTGGCAAAAACAAGAAGGCAGATTATTATCTAAATGGCAATTGATTGGGAGAAGGGGAAGTGCAACGAGACCTGGGTGTCCTTGTGCACCAGTCACTGAAGGTAAGCATACAGATGCAGCAGGTGGTTAAGAAGGCAAATGGTATGTTGGCCTTCGTAGCGAGAGGGTTTGAGTACAGGAACAAGGATGTCTTGCTGCAGTTGTACAGGGCCTTCGTGAGACCACACCTTGAGTATTGTGTGCAGTTTTGGTCGCCTTATCTGAGGGAGGATGTTCTTGCCATGGAAGGAGTTCAGCGAAGATTCACCAGGCTGATACCTGGGATGGCAGGAATGACGTATGAGGAGAGATTGGGTCGATTGAACTTGTACTCGCTGGAGTTTAGAAGAATGAGAGGTGATCTCATTGAAACTTATAAAATTCTGACAGGACTGGACAGACTAGATGCAGGAAGGATGTTCCCGATGGTCGGGGAGTCCAGAACCAGGGGACACAGTCTAAGGATAAAGGGTAGGCCATTTAGGACAGAAATGAGGAGGAATTTCTTCACCCAGAGAGTGGTGAGCCTGTGGAACTCTCTACCACAGAAGGCAGTGGAGGCCAGTTCATTAAATATATTCAAGAAGGAGTTGGATATATTTCTTAAGGTTAAAGGGATCAAGGGGTATGGGGAGAAAGCAGGGACAGGGTACTGAATTTGGATGATCAGCCATGATCGCATTGAATGGCGGAGCAGGCTCGAGGGGCCGAATGGCCTACTCCTGCTCCTATCTTCTATGTTTCTCTGAACAATTATCCAATAGCGATCATAACATGATCGAGTTCAAAGTACTGTTTGAAAGGGAGAAACGTGAAACAGCTACTAAGATTCCAGATTTAGGTGAGGCCGACTTCAATGCAATGAGACAGAGATGGTCCACAGTAAACTGGGCAAATCTGTTAATGTGTAAAATGACAAGATCAGTGGGAGGTGATCAAAAAATAATTTAATGTGATACAGCACCAGTTTATACCCCTAAGGGGAAAGAGCTCGACTTGCCAAAAAACAGCCAGGGATGACTGAAGAGGCAAGAAACAGTATAAAACTAAAAGAAAAAGAAAAAAGTGGCACGGCTCCTGGCGAATGGGAAAGATACAATTGGCTATGATAAAATTGACCCTTAGTGTTAGGGGGATTAAATACGTGGGGTTACAGGGATAGGGTGGGATATGTGTTGGTGTAGGGGTTACGGGGATCGGGGGTGGGATATGTGTCGGTGCAGGCTCGATGGGCCGAAATGGCCTCTATCTGCGCTGTGGGGTTTCTGTGAAAAAAAAAAATCAGCAAAGGGTGTCAAAACAGAAAGTAAGAGCTGCAGAAAGAGAGAAAGAAAGAAAGAACTTGCATTTATATAGCGCCTTTCACTTCCTCAGGATGTCCCAAAGCGCTTTACAACCAACAAAGTACTTTTGAAGGGTGGTCACTGTTGTAATGTGGGAAACGCGGCAGCCAATTTGTGCACAGCAAGCTCCCACAAACAGCAATGCGAGAATGATCTGATAATCTGCTTTAGTGATGTTGGTTGCGGGATAAATATTGGCCAGGACACTCCTGTTCTTCTTTGATAGTGCCATGGGATCTTTAACGTCCACTTGAAAGGGCAGATGGGGCCTTGGTTTAGCGTCTCATCCGAAAGACGGCTGAAAAGAAGAACGATAGAGTTTAGTCTCAACGAGCTGCTGAGAATCAGGGATTTCAAACAATCCATTAAAATGGGACCAGCAGGAATAATGATCACAAACGGCTCTAGTAATAAGTAGTTCAAAACTTGCAGTCTAAGAGGAAGATAAAATATATATAAAGAAAAAAAGATCCTTCAAAGACTATGAAAAGAAGCTTGCAAAGGATTTCAAAACCAACACAAATTTTTACAATTTTGATGGCCTCCAGTTTTGCTCTTCCCCACAAGTGGAAACTGTAATGTCCGCATATAAATAACACACGGACTGCAGGAGAATGGTAATAACAGGTGTTTACTGAACAGAGGGTATGCTGGAACTAACTGTACAAATTACACGGTGTTATATACAGGTGTGGTCACTACTGGTACTGCAGACAGGGGCTGTAAAAGATAGTTCCTCTCTTAAAGGTACACACATTACAGAAACACTCTGGCCTAGAAATTCAGTATCGCCGCGTTTGGGGCGCTAAAGCCGGGCGTTCGCTAAATTTAGCGCCCGGCACAACTTAGCGCCACCTTCGCCGATATTCAGTTGCATCACCCCAAGAGGTTGCTGCGGAGCTAAAGCAGGCGATGCACGACTATCATAAGGTGCTAAACCGGCGAGCCGAGGCGCTAACACTGAGGGCGGGCACAGCGCAGGTGTGGCGAGCTGCTGATTGATGGCAGACACGGCGGCGCCGGTCAGTTCTTAAAGGGGGAGGGTCGACTTGTTTGGCTGCCATGCCCTGCACACTGCAGCCCTCAAGCAAGGCCTGAGCATTGATGATTCATCAGCTCTACACCCCCCCAAGAAACTGGAGAAGGCTCGTGAGTGAGTGGAGCGCTTCAGTGAGGATACCCTGAGTCTTCTGGTTGGTGCTGTGGAGCACAGGTGCCGTACCCATTTCCCTGATGGTGGGAGGAGGCCACTTCCAAGCGAATACCGAAAAGCCTGGAGGGAGGTTGCATACAGGGTCACCACCAACAGCTTGGTTGCCAGGACTCCACTTCAGTGCAGGAAAAAGTTCAACGACCTCACTCGGGTTGTCAGGGTGAGTACTCTTTCCACTATCCTCTGCATTCCTGCATGTGCACCTCAGTTTCTGGCCGAATGGACCTGAAAGCCCCAATGCCCAGCCCTCAACCAGGAGCTATGGGGCTCTCATGAAAACCACTTGCACATTCATCACTTAACACACTGTCAGGGCCATTCCACCATGGGAGGCAGTGCAGGCAAGATCAGGGCTTCACATTGTCAGGGCTATTCCACCATGGGAGGCTGTGCAGGCAAGATCAGGGCTTCACACTGTCAGGGCTATTCCACCATGGGAGGCAGTGCAGGCAAGATCAGGGCTTCACACTGTCAGGGCTATTCCACCATGGGCGGCAGTGCAGGCAAGATCAGGGCTTCACACTGTACTTAGAGGCCGTCCTTTCTCTTGCAGGGTAAGCTGGCCTACAACCACAGGCAGCAGCGACGGACCGGGGGAGGCCGTCCTGACCTGAAAGAGCTCAGCGACCTGGAGCAGCGTGTGGAGTACATTATGTCAGGCCGACTGATTGGCCCCGTCGCCAGTGGAGATGCCGACCCTGTTCTGGACAGCGATGGTAAGCTCATCAATTTTTGGACCTCTCTCTTTCCACTTGTGCCTCACACCAGCATCCATTGCCACTATCGAACCAATGCAGTGCATAACAGCACTCAGGCCTCCCTCGCTGCCGCCCTGTCCTCACTCTAAATTAACTCTTGTGTCTCCCTGCTTTCAGATGCGGAATCGCCAGGTGAGGAGGTGGCCCCTCAAGCTGCCACTGTCAATGAATTGGAAGGTGAGGAGGAGGAAGAGGAAGCCGGCCCATCAGAGCCACCCTCATCCGAGGCAGCCCATGGCCATGATGGGGACACATCTTCCCTGGAGGGGAGCAGGGGCGAGGTGTTTGAGGAGAGTGAAGCTCCAGGGCCCAGCGGGCTCCAGCAACGCGGGAGGGGTGGGGAAGCTCGGCAGCCTTCTCCCCGGAGTGTGAGTGCGGCCTTCAGTCCTGCTACGGTGAGCACAGAAGAGGTGCGGATCCTTGCGGAAATGGGTGCCCCGGCTGAGCGCAGGCACACTGAGCTCATGGCTGCAGTGGCAATGATGCCTGACTCCATAGAGTCACTGGCAAGGAGTGTACAGGAATTTGGGGCAACACAGGCCAGGAGTCTGCAAGAATTCAGTGCAGCACAGGCAAGGAGTCTGCAGGACTTTGCGGCAGCACAGGCGGCTTCCAGCCAAGTGTCATAGAGTCATAGAGTCATAGAGTAATACAGCACGGATAGAGGCCCTTCGGCCCATCGTGTCCGCACCGGCCATCAAGCTCTGCCTAATCTAATCCCATATTCCAGCATTTGGCCCGTAGCCTTGTATGCTATGGCATTTCAAGTGCACATCCAAATGCTTCTTAAATGTTGTGAGGGTTTCTGCCTCCACAACCCTTTCAGGCAGTGAGTTCCAGACTCCATCCACCCTCTGGGTGAAAAAGTTCTTTCTCAAATCCCCTCTAAACCTCCCGCCCTTTACCTTGAATCTATGCCCCCTAGTTATTGACCCCTCTACTAAGGGAAAAAGCTCCTCAGCATCCATCCTATCTATGCCCCTCATAATTTTGTACACCTCAATCATGTCCCCCCTCAGCCTCCTCTGCTCCAAGGAAAACAAACCCAATCTGCCCAGTCTCTCTTCATAGCCGAAGCACTCCAGCCCTGGTAACATCCTGGTGAACCTCCTCTGCACCCTCTCTAACGCGATCACATCCTTCCTGTAGTATGGCGACCAGAACTGCACACAGTATTCCAGCTGTGGCCTAACCAGTGTTTTATACAGCTCCATCATAACCTCCTTGCTCTTATATTCAATGCCTCGGCTAATGAAGGCAAGTATCCCATATGCCTTTTTTACCACCTTATCCACCTGTTCCGCCGCCTTCAGGGATCTGTGTACTTGCACACCCAGATCCCTCTGACCCTCCATCTTGCCTAGGGTCTTTCCATTCATTGTGTATTCCTTTGCCTTGTTAGTCCCCCCAAAGTGCATCACCTCGCACTTTCCAAGGTTAAATTCCATTTGCCACTGTTCCGCCCATCTGACCAACCCATCTATATCGTCCTGCAGACTGAGGCTACCCTTCTCGCTATTTACCACCCTACCAATTTTTGCATCATCAGTCGTGCTGTGCATTCACTGGCTGGTCTGATGCAGACACAGATCAGGGCCACATGGGCACTTACTGCTGCCACCCTCGCTGGATCGGCCAGGCATCGCCGGGGCCCTTGCCGCACCGCAACAGCCCAGCAGTCTGTTCTTCAGCAGGTTGCTGCACCTGCTGCAGTGCTGTCCCCTTCGAGTGCCAGTGTGTCAGCCGACCAGGGAGTGTCTGTGCTATGTCAGGTTGGCAGCATTCCTGCAGCCAACACTGTCACTCCTCCACTGCAGCTGCCACCACCCGTATGACAGACTGCTGCCGCCCAAGCAGAGCTGGAGCAGTCAGCAGCCGGGCCCTCCAGGCCCAGAGCTGGTCCAGGCCGTCCCCCAAGGGCATCTGCCGTCTCACCATCTGACCCTCAGCAGCCTTCCCCCAGCCTTGCTGCAGCCACTGGGGTCCCATTGAGGAGGAGCTGCAGGGTGGGAAGGGGCCATTCGCACATGTGAGGCGGATCACCCTCACAGGGGAAAATGTAGGAGGTGTGGCCAAATGTTTGTTTTAAATATGAAGGCCGAGACTGGTGTGTTTGTTTTAAATATGAAGGCCGAGACTGGTGTGTTTGTGTTTTATGAAGGCCGAGACTGGTGTGTTTGTTTTATAAAGGCCGAGACTGGTGCGTTTGTTTTTTATGAAGGCCGAGACTAGTGTGTGTGTGCTTTATGAAGGCCGAGACTGGTGTGTTTGTTTTTTATGAAGGCCGAGACTGGTGTGTTTGTTTTTTATGAAGGCCGAGACTGGTGTGTTTGTGTTTTATGAAGGCCGAGACTGGTGTGTTTGTTTTTTATGAAGGCCGAGACTGGTGTGTTTGTTTTTTATGAAGGCCGAGACTGGTGTGTTTGTTTTTTATGAAGGCCGAGACTGGTGTGTTTGTGTTTTATGAAGGCCGAGACTGGTGTGTTTGTGTTTTATGAAGGCCGAGACTGGTGTGTTTGTGTTTTATGAAGGCCGAGACTGGTGAGTTTGTTTTTTATGAAGCCCGAGACTGGTGTGTTTGTTTTTTATGAAGGCCGAGACTGGTGTGTTTGTGTTTTATGAAGGCCGAGACTGGTGTGTTTGTTTTTTATGAAGGCCGAGACTGGTGTGTTTGTGTTTTATGAAGGCCGAGACTGGTGTGTTTGTGTTTTATGAAGGCCGAGACTGGTGTGTTTGTTTTTTATGAAGGCCGAGACTGGTGTGTTTGTTTTTTATGAAGGCCGAGACTGGTGTGTTTGTGTTTTATGAAGGCCGAGACTGGTGTGTGTGTTTTTTATGAAGGCCGACACTGGTGTGTGTTTTTTATGAAGGCCGAGACTGGTGTGTTTGTTTTTTATGAAGGCCAAGACTGGTATGTTTGTTTTTTATGAAGGCCGAGACTGGTGTGTTTGTGTTTTATGAAGGCCGAGACTGGTGTGTTTGTTTTTATGAAGGTCGAGACTGGTGTGTTTGTTTTTATGAAGGCCGAGACTGGTGTGTGTGTGTTTTATGAAGGCCGAGACTGGTGTGTTTGTGTTTTGTGAAGGTCGAGACTGGCGTGTTTGTTTTTATGAAGGCCGAGACTGGTGTGTTTGTTTTTATGAAGGCCGAGACTGGTGTGTTTGTTTTTATGAAGGCCGAGACTGGTGTGTTTGTGTTTTATGAAGGTCGAGGCTGGTGTGTTTGTTTTTTATGAAGGCCGAGACTGGTGTGTTTGTGTTTTATGAAGGCCGAGACTGGTGTGTTTGTTTTTATGAAGGCCAAGACTGGTGTGTTTGTGTTTTATGAAGGTCGAGACTGGTGTGTTTGTTTTTTATGAAGGCTGAGACTGGTGTGTTTGTTTTTTATGAAGGCCGAGACTGGTGTGTTTGTTTTTATGAAGGCCGAGACTGGTGTGTTTGTGTTTTATGAAGGCCGAGACTGGTGTGTTTGTTTTTTATGAAGGCCTAGACTGGTGTGTTTGTGTTTTATGAAGGCCGAGACTGGTGTGTTTGTTTTTTATGAATGCCGAGACTGGTGTGTTTGTGTTTTATGAAGGCCGAGACTGGTGTGTTTGTGTTTTATGAAGGCCGAGACTGGTGTGTTTGTTTTTTATGAAGGCCGAGACTGGTGTGTTTGTTTTTTATGAAGGCCGAGACTGGTGTGTTTGTGTTTTATGAAGGCCGAGACTGGTGTGTGTGTTTTTTATGAAGGCCGACACTGGTGTGTGTTTTTTATGAAGGCCGAGACTGGTGTGTTTGTTTTTTATGAAGGCCAAGACTGGTATGTTTGTTTTTTATGAAGGCCGAGACTGGTGTGTTTGTGTTTTATGAAGGCCGAGACTGGTGTGTGTGTTTTTTATGAAGGCCGAGACTGGTATGTTTGTTTTTTATGAAGGCCGAGACTGGTGTGTTTGTTTTTATGAAGGTCGAGACTGGTGTGTTTGTTTTTATGAAGGCCGAGACTGGTGTGTGTGTGTTTTATGAAGGCCGAGACTGGTGTGTTTGTGTTTTATGAAGGTCGAGACTGGTGTGTTTGTTTTTATGAAGGCCGAGACTGGTGTGTTTGTTTTTATGAAGGCCGAGACTGGTGTGTTTGTTTTTTATGAAGGCCGAGACTGGTGTGTTTGTTTTTATGAAGGCCGAGACTGGTGTGTTTGTGTTTTATGAAGGCCGAGACTGGTGTGTTTGTTTTTTATGAAGGCCGAGACTGGTGTGTTTGTGTTTTATGAAGGCCGAGACTGGTGTGTTTGTGTTTTTATGAAGGCCGAGACTGGTGTGTTTGTGTTTTATGAAGGCCGAGACTGATGTGTTTGTTTTTTATGAAGGCCGAGACTGGTGTGTTTGTGTTTTATGAAGGCCGAGACTGGTGTGTTTGTTTTTTATGAAGGCCGAGGCTCGTGTGTTTGTTTTTATGAAGGCCGAGACTGGTGTGTGTGTTTTTTATGAAGGCCGAGACTGGTGTGTGTGTTTTTATGAAGGCCGAGACTGGTGTGTTTGTTTTTATGAAGGCCGAGACTGGTGTGTTTGTTTTTATGAAGGCCGAGACTGGTGTGTTTGTTTTTTATGAAGGCCGAGACTGCTGTGTGTGTTTTTATGAAGGCCGAGACTGGTGTGTTTGTTTTTATGAAGGCCGAGACTGGTGTGTTTGTTTTTATGAAGGCCGAGACTGGTGTGTGTGTGTTTTATGAAGGCCGAGACTGGTGTGTTTGTGTTTTATGAAGGCCGAGACTGGTGTGTTTGTTTTTAAGAAGGCCGAGACTGGTGTGTTTGTTTTTATGAAGGCCGAGACTGGTGTGTGTGTTTTTTATGAATGCCGAGACTGGTGTGTTTGTTTTTGTTTGACAATTTTCCACATTGTCGGATAGATGCCAGTTTTGTAACTGTACTGGAACAGCTTGGCAAGAGGCATGGCTAGTTCTGGAGCACAAGTCTTCAGCACGATAGCCGGGATGTTGTCGGGGGCCATAGCCTTTGCTATATCCAGTGTGCTCATTGTATTGTGGATAAAGGGAACAATATTATCATTTGGTAAGTTTTTTTATTGGGATTTGGAATCCATTGTGCTCCTTTAAAAAGGGACCATTATGATTGAGGGTTTAAGTGCTTCCATTTAAGGATTAATCATAATTGATTAACTCAGTTGTTTACAGCCACCAGACTCCCGGGCCTCCAGGGGGCGCTAATTCAAGGAGTCTCCTTTAAGTTCTGATACTGCTCAATCTGTCGAAAGACCCCAGTCCCTATTGGCTCCTAAATTGATTTTGACATCTGTTCATTAATTGTAATTGGAAACAAAATTAAATGATTGTCAGTTTAGTTCATTTGTTTTTTTCTTGTGGGGTTCCTCTTTTGGTAAAACCATAAATTTAGACAGATAAAAACTGTAAATAAACCATTAAAACTGTAAATAAACCAATAAAACTGTAATAAACCAATAAAACTTCAAATAAACCTTAATAATCAAATTAAAATTTGGTTCTCCAGCCCAATCATGCACTCCAGTCCCCGCGGCGCCCACCGGTCACGAAAGTGATCTAGCGCGCCGGCGGACACCGCGTGCTCCAGCTCTAGGGCCACCCGGGCGCGAACATGGCCACGGAAGAGAGGGAGGCAATCCGGCCGGACGACCCCCTCGACCGCCCGCTGCCTGGACCAATTAATGGCCTTCTTCGTCAGGCCCAGGAGCAGACCCACGAGGAGGTCCTCCGACCTGCCCGCTTTCTTGTGGGGTTCCTCTTTTGGTAAAACCATAAATTTAGACAGATAAAAACTGTAAATAAACCATTAAAACTGTAAATAAACCAATAAAACTGTAATAAACCAATAAAACTTCAAATAAACCTTAATAATCAAATTAAAATTTGGTTCTCCAGCCCAATCATGCACTCCAGTCCCCGCGGCGCCCACCGGTCACGAAAGTGATCTAGCGCGCCGGCGGACACCGCGTGCTCCAGCTCTAGGGCCACCCGGGCGCGAACATGGCCACGGAAGAGAGGGAGGCAATCCGGCCGGATGACCCCCTCGACCGCCCGCTGCCTGGACCAATTAATGGCCTTCTTCGCCAGGCCCAGGAGCAGACCCACGAGGAGGTCCTCCGACCTGCCCACTCCCCTCCGCACCGGGTGGCCGTAGATCAAGAGCGTGGGACTGAATTGCAACCAAAACTTGAGGAGCAGCCCCTTCAAATAATGAAAGAGGGGCTGCAACCTCTCACACTCGATATAAATATGAAACACGGACTCCTCCAGACCGCAGAACAAACATGCGGTCTGGGAGTCCGTGAACCTACTTAAATACCTATTGCACGGGACTGCCCTGTGCAACACCCTCCAGGCCAAGTCCCCAATAGAACAAGGGAGGACTCCCGCATAGAGAGCCCCCCATTGGGGACCTCCGCCTCCGTCGGAAGGTAAAACGGCACGCCACGGCGTGTCCGGACGGCAGGCGAAGATGGCAAAGTGGAAGGTGTGCAGGAGCAGCCCGTACAGGAAACCCCTCCGTGCGGAATGAAAAGGCACGGAGGGTATTTCCTCGAGACGGCTCAAGTTGTGAGGCGCCGGCTCCCGAGGGGGGGGTCGGGGCTGGGCGCCGACAAGGAATTCCGTCCGAACGGGGGAAAGCTCAGACGGGATCGCCCCACACGCCTGAGCCGCCTCGATACACCTAGTGGTGCCGGGGCGTACTTTCGCCTTTATCGACTCGATGGCATCGGCCGCGAGCCGGACGTTTACCCAAGACATGCGCCTCGCCAACTCCTCCGGCGCCATCCAGCCCACTCCTCCGCCATCGAGCAGGTCCCCGACTCGAGTCACCTTGCCAGCCACAGCTCTGTGCTCCGCCAGCCACCCGAACCTGCGGACGTGGAGGTGCGGATTCCTGAACAGTGGCTCCCGAAGGACAGCCACCATTCCTGTCGGGGGAGAGCTGCGCCTGGAAGCGACCCGGTTCCAAACCCATAGCAGTTCCTGGTAGAAGACAGGCAGCCCCCGCAGGCTGGCACGCGTGCCACCCACTTCCACAAACAGGAGCTGCGTGTCATAATTGAGGCCACGCAGCTGGCGGAAAAAATACGTCGCCAGCGCGCACCATCTTGGAGGAATCTCAACGTACAGGTATCTCTGCAGCGTCTGAAGACGGAAAGTCGCAGCCTGGGTGCGAAGGCACACCAGCGCCTGACCGCCCTCCCTAAGCGGGAGACTCAGAAACGCGGCAGAGACCCAGTGCATCCTGTTGTTCCAGAAGAAGTCGACGAGCTTCTTCTGTATCTTGGCGACAAACGCAGGGGGAGGGATCAGAGTAACCAACCGGTACCACAACATGGCGGCCACCAGTTGGTTTATGACCAACGCCCGACCCCTGTAGGACAACACTCGGAGCAATCCCGTCCAGCGACCTAAGCGAGTGGCGACTTTGGCCTCCAACTCGTGCCAGTTCGCCGGCCAGGCGTCCTCGGCCGGGCTGAGGTAGACTCCCAAGTAGAGGAGGTGCGTAGTGCTCCAGGCGAAGGGCCTGAACTCCTCCGGCAGGGAGTCCACCTGCCACTGACCCACCAGGAGTCCAGAACATTTCCCCCAGTTGATCCTGGCGGAGGATGCGTCCGAGTAAATCTGCTGGCATTCCCGCATCCTCCGCAAGTCAACGGGATCCGTGACCATGAGGAGCACGTCATCGGCGTAAGCCGAGAGGACCACCTCCACGCCCGGCCCTTGCAGAGCCAGTCCCGTCAACCTCTTCCGCAAGAGGCGCAGGAAAGGCTCCACGCAAATGGCATATAACTGGCCGGACATGGGGCATCCCTGACGCACCCCCCTCCCGAAGCGAAGGGGCGCCGTCAAGGACCCGTTAACTTTAATCAGACACTCCGCGGCAGCGTACAGAAGTCGGATCCGGGCGACAAAATGCGTCCCGAACCCGAATGCGCGCAGAGTCCCGAAAAGATACTCGTGATCCACCCTGTCGAACGCCTTCTCCTGATCTAGGGAAAGGAAGGCGACCGACAGACCAGCCCTCTGGGAATGGTGGAGCAGGTCCCGGACCAGATGGATGTTATCATGAATAGACCGGCCCGGGACCGTGTAGGACTGGTCGGGGTGGATCATGTGGGCCAGCACGGCGCCAAGGCGAGCAGACATGGCCCTGGCAAAAATTTTATAATCCGTGCTGAGGAGGGAGACCGGGCGCCAGTTCTTAAGAAGCCGGAGATCGCCCTTCTTAGGCAGCAGGACAATCACTGCCCTGCGCCACGAGAGGGGCATCTCCCCGGTCGCCAAACTTTCCCCCAGGACCCGCGCGTAGTCGCCCCCCAGGACGTCCCAGAACGCCCTGTGGAACTCCACGGTCAGCCCGTCCAGCCCCGGGGACTTCCCCCTAGAGAGCTGGCGGAGGGCGCCGGTCAGCTCCTCCAGACACAGAGGAGCATCCAATTTTTCGGCGCCCTCCAGGCCGACCTTCGGCAGGTCCTCCCACAAAACTCTGCGCGCGTCCTCGCTGGACGGATCCGGAGAGAACAGAGCCCCGTAATAGGCGCGGGTCTCCGCGCGGATTCCCTCCGGATCCGAGACCGGAGATCCGTCGTCGGCCAGCAGCTCCAGGAGCTGCTTACGGACCCCCCGTCTTTTTTCCAGCGAGTAGAAGAAGGGGGAGCCGCGGTCCAGGTCCCGCAGGAACTGAATCCGCGACCTCACGAACGCGCCTCGGGACCCGACGAGCTGCAGGTCCTTCAGCGCGCCCTTCTTCTCTTCGTACACCAACCGCAGGGCCGGGTCCTCGACGACTTGACTGAGACGGGACTCCAGGTCGAGCACCTCCTTCTCCAACCGCCCGACCCTGGCTTCCCGCCTCTTGGTCGACCCCCTCGCATACTCCTGACAGAAGAGATGGACGTGAGCCTTGCCCACGTCCCACCATAGCCTCAAGGAGGGGAAGCCCCCCTGCTTCCTTCTCCAGCCGGCCCAGAACCGACGAAACGAATCCTGGAACCGCGCGTCCTCCAGCAGCAGGTTGTTAAAATGCCAGTACGCGGACCCCCCCCCCCGCGCGCAGCGGAACGAGCTCCGCCCACACCAGGTGGTGGTCCGCGCACGGCACCGGCCGCATGGAAGCCGCCGGAACACAGGAAACGTATGCCCTGGAAATGTAAAGGCGGTCAATTCTGGACGCACCTCTCCCAGGCCTCACACAAGTGAAAGCGCTGGAGTCGGGATGGAGATTTCGCCAGACGTCCACCAAGTCGAGGGACCCGACCAGGTCCCTCAACTTCTCCATCGCCGCCGGGCATCGCAGGTGGCCGGTGCGGTCCCTTGCCTCGAGGGTGCAATTAAAATCCCCCCCGAGGACGACGCACTCGCCCGCGTCGATGGAGCCCAAAAGAGTGGACACTTCTTCAAAGAAGCGCGCTTGCTGCGCACCGGCCCCAGGGGCGTACACGTTCACTAAATGGAGCGGCACGCCCCCCAGGCGAACAGTGACCTGGAGCAAGCGGCCCGGCACGAGCTCCTTGACCCCCAAGATCTCTGGCTGAAAATGCGGGGCCAGCAAAATAGCCACCCCACTGGAAACATTGGAGAGGTGACTCATGCTGACCCCTCCTTGCCACTCCAGGAGCCACGTGGCCTCGTCTCCCGGAACGGTGTGGGTTTCTTGCAGGAAGCACACCGCATACTTCCCGTCCCGAAGGACCGAAAAGTTATTAAATCTGCGGCTAGCTTCCCTGCTGCCGTTGATGTTGAGGCTGGCTATGGTTATCTTCATTTCAGAAGCATAATCCAACCCCTACTTAACTCTAACGGGGGAAGGGAGGGCGGCCGCTAGTCGACCGCCACTCCCTTTGCAGCCCAGTGAGGAAGGACCGGAACTGACGCAGCTCGAGCGGGTCCACGCCCGCGTCCGCGACCATGGTCTTGAAGGCGACGCGGGCCGACCCGACGAGCAGCGCCAGCCCCGACCATCTATCGAGGGCCAGCCGGGTCCTTTGACGACCCTGGCACGTGGCCACAAAGTCCCGGAGGTCCTCAATGGGAATGAGGGGGGTCCCGGCGAGGGGCGCGAGGTCCTCCATCTCCTCATCAGCGATGGAGTCGCATTCCTCCTCCGCCCCCACCACCGAGTCCCCCTCCTCCTCCGGGGGGTCGCCACCGGCGGCCGACCCATCCGCCACGCGGAGCGCAGCGAGCGGCTCGGCCGCGACGGCCGGCCCCGCCTCCGCCCGGATCCCACCCCCAGGATCGGTAGCGGAGGATTCCTCCCTGGGCTCCTCTAGGGGCGCCGGGCCAGAAGACGGCGGCGGTTCAGAGCCCCCCTCCGCCCCAGGCACCAGAACGACCGGAGAGATCGGAGAGTAGGTAAAAACGAACTCCTCCATGTCGCCCGGCGCCGGAGACAGAGACAGAGACAGAGGGCCCCCCTCTTCCGCGCCACCGGCCTCCGACCCAGCGGATGGGGTAATTTCGGTCAACCCCTGGACGAGGTCGAGCAGCACCTGGGAGACGACCGGGTCACTTTGGGCGAGCTCATCATCCGAGGACTCGCCCGACCCGGACCCCAGGCCGCCCGACCCGTCGAGGGGTAACGGTACCGATAAGGGGTCTACTGCCGCGGGTTGCTCCGCGACCCCCCCCACGGGCAGGGTCTCGTCCCCATCCCCGGGAGGCACGAGCTGGGCAGACACCTCTGCCTCAGCCCCCCTAGGGACAGGCGACCCCTGCCGTTCGCCCGTGATGGTATTAGCGGTGGGGTGGGGCGCAGTACCCGCGGCGGGCGACGACTCCCCCTGACCGGAGGGACCTTCCTCCTCCCGGTCCTCCTCCTCATCCAGGGGGTCGCGCCTTCTTTTAAGGGCTGAGGGGCAGAGGGAGACCTCCATTTCCGCAGAGGCCACCCCTGCTCCCTCCGGCGGAGCGAGTTCTTCGGGTCCCCCGGGCCCGAGCCCGGCCGCAGATTCTGGCGCTACCGCCTCGGCGGTCGCGGCCACAGGCTCGGACACGAGGGCCCCCCCCCCGCACTCCGCGACTAGCGCGGCGACGCTCTCTGGCGTCAGGGGCTCCATATTGTGGGGCACGCCCTCCCCGGGGGGACCCGCCCTCCGGTATTTGCTTTTCCCCCGTGCCTTCCTCCCGACCGGACAACCCTCCCCCCCCCCGCCGGAGGCCAGGATGGCATCGACCTCCGACGACGACCGCACCCCAGTGGTATTTGTTTGAGGGGGGGCACGGCTAGACCCGGGGGGAGGAGCGGCGGCGGCGCCAGCTACGGCCACGCCAGACGATCTGGCGGCCTTGGAGGCGGGGCAGTTCTTACGGATATGCCCCACCTCCCTGCAGGCGTGGCACCGCACGCCGTCCGTCGTGTAGAAGACGCGGTACGGGGTGCCCTCATGGAGGACTGTAAAGGCCCCGTCCGTCTCCCCCTCCCGCGCCAGCTGGATAAATGCCTGGCGCCGGAAGGAGAAGACATGGCGAAGGCTGGGTTCCCAGAATCCGAGCGGGATTGGCGTAATCGCCGACCTCACCTCCCCAAGTTGGTGCAAGTGGGGGAGGAGGAGCTCACCGGAGATGAAGGGCGGGATGTTTGACAACACGACCCTCTGCGCGGTGGCCTCAAGAGGGTCCACCGGCAGGAAGGTCCCGCCCACGGTGAGCCCCTGGGCGATGGCCAGGGCCACCGCCCGCTCGGACTCCAGGAAGAACACAGCCTTCCCATACATCCTCGAGGCGGCGAGGATGGCTGAAGGGCCGACAACCCCAGCCATCGCCTTCACACAATCCTCGATTGTCATGTTGGGGTGAGTGTAGCTCTTCACCCCGAGCTTCTTCGTAACGAGTCGGAACGGCGACAGGGCAGCGGAAGGAGCGGGAGCAGCCGCGGCTTTGGCCGTCACCGCCGCATACGTTCTCACTGGCCCCGTCACCGCCGAAGACGTCGAAGCCATACTGGGGTGGTTTGTTTTTTGGGAGCTACACACACCCCAAGTCACAGGCCCTGTGATATAAAGTGGCCTCGGGAGTAATTTTAATGTCTGCCACCGAGCAGAGGGAGCTTAAAGCCAATGGCCCGCCTCTCCCCTTGATGGAATGATTGGGAGAGTGGCCTCCTCCTCTCTGCTCAAAGTGGCTATTAGTGGATTGAATGGAGGTGCCCTCTGAGAGAGACAAAGGAGAGGGATAAAGAGAGAGAGAGAGAGGGGATGGGTGGGAAGGAGGGGGGGCCGCAAAGGCAGGGTCCGCACTCTAGGTGGTTGTTGGTGGGTGGGTGTCAGCAGGGGTGCACTCCCCGATGGTGACAAAGTCTATGCAGATGGTCTTCGGGCAGGGGGAGAAGATGTCTTCGCCTGGGTAGGCTGGAAGAAGCCCAGGCTCAGCCCCACACCAGGTCTTCTTGGTGTAGGTAAGCAAGTAAGAGGCTTCACCTGGGCAGCTCCAGCCGACCCAGGCCAGGCTTCCCGGCCCGTCTTCTTTCCTCCCCCCGCCTAGAATACACAGTCTCTTGGGGAATGCACAATAACACACCCACCTGCAGATGTTGGGAGTAACGAAGCAGCTCCTCCCCTCCTTCCAGGTAGAAGTTGGCTGGTGTTCCTCTCCCCTCTCTCCTCTCCTGAGATGGAGGCCTCTCCTCTCCTCCTCTCCCTCCAGGCACCTCAGTTGTAGATGGTCTGGCTGTTGGTGGTCCTTCTCCTTCTTGCCTGGTCAGGAGGCCAGCACGCTCTTCTTTCCTCCTGGAACTCAGAGCAAGCCAGAGACAACCTGCAGCACTCAAAGCAAGCCAGAGAATGAGCTCTTGTGGGGTTTGGGTGGGGTGACGAGAAGGGAAACTAGGTCAGGCAACTGGTTAGCCTCCTCAGCCAAGTGGTGTATAAAAGGCCCAGCCGGCCTCTTTCCCTGATTGGGAGATTGCAAGGGGCTGTGTGAGGGAAAGGCTGGAACTGAGGCAGCCAGAACATGATAAGCCTGCACAAAGGTTTAAGAGTGCTTACTGGGTTGGGGAGAGATGTGAATTCTCCTAATGCAAAGCAGTTGAATTTGAGAATGGAACCTCTCTGGTCATTGAGATGTGAAATTGGGAGTTTCTTTGATCTCTTAGAAAGATATGAGGAGACTTAAAATTGCAGTAATTGCAAAGATCCTTTTTTTGGAAACTGCAACTCTTCTAGTTCCACACCTGGTTTGTGCTCTGCTTTAATGCTTTTGAAGCTGGAGTTGTAGTGGGTTCACTTGTTAGCTGGTGTACAAAGCAGCTTGAATGCTCAATATGGGCTGATTATAAACCTATTAAATTAAATTTATCTATAAAGGAGAGAGTTGAGGGGTTTCCCAATGGATTGATGAAGCTCAGCTTAAACGTGGCTCAATAGCAGTACGCTTTGCCTCTAAGGCAGAGAGTGAGGGGTTCAAGCCCCACTCCAAGACTTGAGTACATAATCTAGGCTGACTCCCTGGTGTCATATTGGAGTGCTGGATTGTCAAGAGTTGCTGTCTCTGATGAGATGACTAATCTAAAACTAACTTGTGTTTAGGAACACTTGAGAAGTGAGACTGAACTAATGAGTTCATGGATTGGCCTTGTTCAGACTGATCTTCAATGGGAATGGTACAATCCAGTTTAATAATCTCTTTAACAAGCAGTTGGGATTTGACTAACTTTACAACCAATCATGTCTGATGCTGCAACTTGGGCTGAAAAGGCAGGAGACCAATTTAAACTTTATTGACTCCCTTCAAACTTCTATAAAGTGGGGCAGGTTTCTCAATTGGAGACCAGTGTTTACCAGGAGTATGAAGTAGTTAATTGAATGGACTGGGGTTAGGATTGAAAATTGGATTAATAATCAGCACCAATGGATCCAGTTCAAGAAACACTGCTGGTAATTGGACAGGTGCTGTGATCAGGGGGAGTGCTTCTGAGCACTTGGTTAACAGCAAGCTATTGCTCAGACTTTTAAATCGCAAAAGTTAGTCAGTGGAAAGAACATGCTGAAAAGCTATAAGGGTTTGTGGTTCTGGGGTGGGGGGGAAGCATTTCTCAATACAAAACAGATTGATTGAGTGGGCCTTTAATTAGGGATCATTGATGGGCAGTTTTTCTGTTCTCCATATCTTTCTGGGAGAAACTTCATTTCAGCTCTGCAGGAATTTCAAAGAGAACATTTTTATAAAAAAAATAAAGTTGTCCATATCACCAACTTCCAATTGCACACCTGGTTTACACTACTTTAATCCCTTTTGAAACTGTCTGAGCTTTTGAAACCCAGATTCTGAATGGTGTACACCTGACATTCATGATTGAGCAGGGAATGGGTTGGTTCTGTAGAGATACAGGAGCAAGCATGATACCAAATCTTGAGCTGTTGGAGGTCACGCATCGGGACAGGAGGAGGCTATGCATCCCCCTTGAACCTGCTATTCTATTAAATCATGGCTGATGTGAGCCTCATTCTATTTACCTTCCTTTGCTCCACATCTCTACTTTACCCAACAACAAAAATCTCTTGATCTGTCTTGAATTTCAATTGACTGCAGCCTTTGGGGGAAAGTTGCACATTTCCACTAATGTGCTTCCTGATTTCACTCTTAAATGACTGAGCTTGAAGATTATGGCCTCGTTCTGGGTTCCCCACCTGCAGTTTTTCTCTCTCTGCCTATACAAATCCTTTTTTTTTAAACAACTATTTAGACCAACTTTCTAAACTCTCTAGGGAATACACAAGTCTGTGCAACCTGTCCTCCATAATTGAACTCTTTAAACCCGGTATCATTCTGGTGAATCTGCGCTGCACCCACTCAGGCCGATATATATTTTCCTGGGGGGCGGGGCCCAGGACTGAACGCAGTGTCCAGATAGGGTCTAACCAAGACTCTGTGCAACCAAAATCTCTCTTCCTCACTCTTTGAATTCCAACCTTCAAGCTAAAGGCCAACATTCCATTAGCCTTTCTGAACCAGACCACCAGCTTTGTGATTTGAGCATTTGCTGCTACCTGACCTCAATGTGCTGAGTTATTGTAAGTAATTTGGCTTTTTGATGAAATGGAGATCCTTTTGAGGCAACTGGACCATATTTTGAGATGGAATTTTAGTCTTGAATTCCGATGAATCCTGGACTCCGAGCACTCCTGCCCCTAAACCTTCATGCACTTGTTGAAACCAATTCCTGGAGACCAATTATTGTGCAGCAGTTTTGAAAAATAAAGCTGGCTTTTAATTTGAACAGGAATGAACCATTGGGTTTTTACAACAATCTCTTAGCTTCCATCCAGCCCATTCAAATTCAATTTGCCATGGTCAGATTAGAACTCGAGTACTGGTTTGCTAGTCCAGTACAGAACCACTAGGCCACCATACCCTCAGCAAAATTCACCTTGGTCAAGCTTCATATGGACTCTGCCCATTTTACCCAGTGCTGTTAATTTCCTGAATGTTTGTCTAATTCTAGTAAGTTCTCTACATTTTGGGATCATTGGAATTGGAAGGGTTTTTAGATCATCTAGTAAAGAATCTTTTTCAGCATGTCTCAAGTGCTTTACAGGCAGCCAATTTATGAATGGCAAGGTCCCACCGACAGCAATAAGATAATGAGCAGATCATTTGTTTTATAATGAACTGAGGGATAAATATTGGCCAGAACACCAGGGAGAACTCTCCTGCTCTTCAAAATCGTGCCATGGGATCTTTGTGGCTGGTTAACTATTGTGTGCCTCACTTTGGCTCCACTCTTTGGGTTTGCAGAGAAGCAACAAGGACACAAGAATTTTTAGGAACAGGAAAAGGCCATTAGACCCAACAAGCCTGTTTCTCTCTTGGCCCCAGCTTCTCGCCATATCCCTCAAGCCAAGGATCTTGCTGCCTCTACTGTCTGTCAATGACTCTTCCTGGGAACTGATTGCAGCAAAGCCCTGAGGAAAACTAGGATCAGCTTTTTGTTCAGGATGTGGGTGTTGCTGACCAGGCTGGCATTTATTGCCCATCCCTAGTTGTCCTGAAGGTGGCGGGCTACCTTGAACAGCTGTGGTCTTTGTGGAATAACAACAGAAAATGCTGGAAAAACTCAGCAAGTCAGGCAACATCCGTGGAGAGAAATTTGAGTTGACGTTTCGGGTTTGACCCTTCTTCAAAACTGGAGAGAAAAGGAACTAGATCGAAGGCAGGGCTGCGATCGGACAAAAGAATAAAAGAACCAAAAGAAGTGAAAGAGATTAGAAGCTAGACGAGATGGTAATAGGCTGTGATTAGGTGTAAAGTGTGCTGGCAGGGCAAAAGATAGCTGCCAGGTGTGAGAGAGAAACAAAAGGAAAGGGGGGGGGGGGAAAGGAAAGGAGTGGAAAAATATAAGTGAAAATGAAATAGGGGCCGAGGTTATGATCTGAAATTGTTGAACTCGATATTGAGACCGGAAGGCTCAGACGCATTTTCTGTTGTTATTTCGGATTTCCAACATCTGCAGTATTTTGCTATCGTACTAGTGTGTGGTCTTTGTGGCAATGGTGTTGGGTCGAGGAATTCCAACATTTGAGCTGACTAATGAAGGGTGAGTGTTATTTCACCAAGTGAGGGTGGTGTGTGACCTTGGAGGTGATGGTCCCACAACATTGCTTCTCTTGTCCTTGCTGGTAGAGGTCATGGAGGGCAGTAACCTTGCTACACTGCACCCAGTGGGTTGGACATGCAGCAGCCACACAGCACTACTGGTAAAGGGTGGATAGTGAGTCTAGTGGCAGGACTGCTGACTAGGTGAACTGCTCTGTCCTGGGTGGTGGTGGTGAGCTTCCTGAGGGATGAACAGGGAATGGGAATCTTCATCTCAAGTACGAATATGCACCACTAAATTGGAAACCAGATACAAAAAGTGACTCGAGGGGAAGGTGTCCACTACATGAGAATTAATACAACCTACTATCGGATTCTCCATCTGCTCACTATCATTGTGAGGGAATGGGTTCTTGGTTAATGGGTTCGGAAGATGGCCAATAACTCCACTGCTCTTAAGTAGTCTTTTCCACAATACTTCCTGACTCACTCACTGTGCTGGCCATTGCTGACTCTCCGAAACCAGTTCCTTCACTCGACCCCAGCGAGGGAAGTTGCCAAGTTGAAGACTTGGTTGAGGGGGGGGGTCTGTGCACCCTGAAATGCTGCTGTTCGTGGTTGTCAAGTGATTAACGTACATTCGTGCTATACGTTGCTAGTCTGAGGGGTTACCTCCGCTTGTTTATTTATCTAGCTGTCGGTTAGGGTTATATATATACTCAGCAATTCAGGCCACTCCAGAACTTGAGCCCATAATCCAGGCTGACACTCCCAGTGCAGTGCTGAGGGAGTGTTGCACTGTCGGAGGTGTCTTCTTTCAGATAAGCTGTTAAACAGAGGCCCCCATCTGTCCTCTGGTGGGTGTAAAAGATCTCAATGTAGGAGTCTCTGCACTCCTAGCAAAGAATCTATAAACTCACTGGAAGTTAACAAACTGAGTTTAATGTATTAAAACTTTACAAAACAAGAAAATGCAGGAGAAGCTCTAAACAGGTCTTTTCACTATCACTCCACATGAGGACTGGCTGACCACGCCCTCTACCTCTGACGTCACATGACCCACGTGGTGATTTTATCGCGTCAGAGTGCGATTTTGTCAATCTAGCTGTTTAACCAGAGCCAACATTAAAAGGTGATAAACATGCTTAAAGGCAATTATACAAGTCACTGAGAATCTTAGTGGCTTTTTGCCACATCAACACTATTTCTAAGAGCAGAGGGAGTTCTCCCCAGTGTTCTGAGCCAATATCGTCCCTCAACCAACATCACTGAAAATAGATCAGCTGGCTTTCTAATTGCTGTTTCTGGGATCTTTCTGTGTGTGAATTGGCTGCTGTTTCCTCAGTTACAGCAGTGACTAGACTTCAAAAGTAACTCATTGGCTGTGAGGTTGTGAAAGGCGCTATATAATGCAAGTGCTTTTTAGTTTGCTGTTTACAGGCATTCTCAACTGAGAATCCCCCACCAGGCTCCGTATTTCCCCCCCCCCCAAACCCACCACGTATCTCCAACATGGTACAGGGATCTTAAGTGTTGTCGGGTCAGTTGGGAGAGGTGGATTCGGTCTGTTCCTGTGTGCAGCCATGTCTCTGCTGGTAGCAGCTCGGGCACTATTTTCCTCTTTATTGGCACCTTCCTGTCTTCCCCCCCCCCCCACCCCACCAGTTTGCTGATTTATTCCACATTGCTTCAAAGAAGCATCCCCTGCCCCCTGGATTCGAGGGCCGAAGTCTGAGGGAGCTCTGGAGATATTCATGTAATGCAGCCATTCAAGCCCGAACTATAAATGGGGTGTGGCACCCAACAGTCGAGGTCTGTGCAGGTGATTGGAGGCGGGTTGGGAGGGAAATTTGAAAAGTTGCAGCAGGTCAGGAACCTGCCATCGCACCGGCCTTTCCCTAGGGTGCGTTGCCGGTGCAGCAGCAACCAGACAGGCAGAGGTGGGCCACCTAATTCAAATCATTAACGGGTAGTTGTCAGACCCTTGAGCACCTTTTTCAGAGTACCTTTCTAATTTCCCTGGCTGCCTGCGGGATTCACACAGCTCGGGAACCACATCTGTCGGCCTGAGGCAGGAATTGAGTGGCCATTGATCCAGCTGATTCGATGATGGCGTGTAATGTACTATAAAAGCTCCCACCTCACAGCTGATCACTTTCCTCGGGCAGAAGCTGTTGTGACTGCATTCCCAGCACAGACTTAGCTTTTTACAGGTGGCAAGTGTTTCCAGCAAAGTCGCCATCTCGTCTCACCTCATTGGTAGAACCAATCACAGCATTGACAGCTTGCTCCTCTGATCTCTACTTGAACTGCCATCTATTCCATAAACATGGGTGCCGTTTATACTGTCACCTTGGTCCTCTGAAATCGGGCCATGAGCCCCAACACCAACCGATGCCCTCTTTGCCATTGCACACAATCACATCCATTTCACCAAGAATGAAGCAAGTGTCACTGCACGTGCGGTTGGATTAGCTAATCTGGCAGGCTTTCCAAGTGTGCAAGGCATCGTTGACTGCACACATGGCCCTTAAGCACCCCATCGCAATCCAGGTATTTTTGTCAACCGCAAGGGCTTCCACTCCCTCAACGTTCAGCTGGTGTGTGACGACAAGAAGGAAATTTTGCATGTTTTTGTCAAGTACCCTGGCAGTTGCCATGACTCCTTCATACTGTGCCAGTCTAGTGTGCCTCCGCTATTCAGTCCACCAGACCAACTTAACGCAAGGCTAATTGGAGACAAGGGCTATCCCCTGAGGACATGGCTAATGACGCCATTGAAAAGCCCATCCAACGAAGTAGAGGAGTGCTAAAACTCCAGCCACATGTCCACCAGAGCCATAATCGAGCAAACCATCGGTTTGCTGAAGATGCGCTTCAGATGCCTGGATAGATCAGGTGGAGCCCTGCAGTACTCAGCAGCCAGGGTCTCCAGAATCATCGTGGTTTGCTGTGCACATCTGGTCCGGTCCCCCTCAGTGTCTGCAAGTGGCTGGAGAGCACCTTGCTGCACATCAGGGGGGCCATGGGGACCTGTTTCTGCACTGGCAGTCCTACTCAGAAGGACTTCCATGAAGGTCTGGTTTCTCTGTTCAATAGATGACCATCGCTCCTTCAGAGATGTCATTCTATTCAGAACATCACCATGTTTTCTGCACTCTGGCGACTTATCACGTGCATGGAGGTTGCCACTTTTTCCATGGTGAAGTGTTCATGCGCCAATGACTCCACAAGGGGTCTGCTCATGTTAGCAATGGACTCCTCCATTCGCTCCACACTTGCAGCGACCCTGGAGACAAAACCTGCCAGAGACTCCTGCATCTGTTCCTGGAGTTCCAGCCCTGCTGATGTTATGGATGGACCCAGAGGCAGAGGGTCGACATGCAGCTGAGCCGAGCTGGCAGATTCCTGCACCCTCCGACTAGGACTCACCACTGTTGTTCCTGTCTCCACAGTCTGCTGATGCTCACTTGTGAGCTGTGATATACCAGGTGACAACACTACTCTATCTCACGATGTTCCCTCCGAGGTGGGAGTGTCTGCGCTGGTGTTGGGTGCGGTGAATTCTGCTGATGCTACACCCTCAGAGGTTGCAGCTTCCTCTGAGGAGTCTTGAGGCTCATGCTAGTGGGGATGGATGCTTGCAATGGTCCTGTGGGGGAGTAAAGGAAAGATTCAGATGAGGCCAAGGTTACATACATATTGCAGATGATCATACGTCCATCTGTTAGAGCTTCAGAATCATTATCAGCGGCTCATGCAATGTCATTGAGAGACATGGAAAACTATTCTGTCACCAGCTTGCTGTATTGTGCCTGTCTGTCCGTGTCTTCCACCCCCACCCCCCCCTTGGAAATCTTCCTCCACTCCCACGATCTCCAGGACCGCCGCCTCCCAGGGGATGAGCTGGGCTACTGAAGGTGGCCCTCCTCCTGTCGTTGCTCTTTCCCTCTTATTGTGAGCTCTCTTTTCCTGCAATGAGGGAGACGTGTGGAGTTTGAGTGAGAATGAAGGAATGAGTGTAGAGACTCCAGAGCATAGATGCTTAGAAGGGGACAAAGATGAAGTGAGGTGGCAAGACCAAGGGCCCTCCCTGTGTGTTGTAAGTTGTAATAGCATCAGTGATAGGGAGTGTGAGGGCAGCACAGTCGATTAGTTAGGTGAATGTGACCATAGAGAGGGAATGGGTAAGGGTGCATGGATGTCAGTGTCAAGTGGGAATTGGAGGAAGAGATTGCTAAAGCTGAGTGCTGGTGAGGAAAGGCAATGGAGATCAGATTGAGGGTGATGGGAAATTCATACTCACTTTTCCAGTGCACAGAGGGTCATGAAATCTCTTCCTGAACTGAACCCAGCTTCTGCAGGATATTGACAGAGTTGACCTCCTCTGCCACCTGGATCCACACAGCCTTGGTCTGCTGGGGAGGCTTCTTCCTCCCTGAAGAAGGGAAGAGCATCTCTTTATTTGCTCTTGCTCCCTCTACTAAAGCCTGCAGGGCAACATCAAAGTGGGGTGCAGACCTAGATCTCTGGCTGGCCATTCTTCCTGCAGGTGTCTCTAACATGTAAGGGCAAGAGCTTGGCAGTCTGCAGAAGAAGCAAGGCTTGTTGCAGACCTTAAATGCAGCAGCAATGATGACATCATCAGAGGCGACTTTCGAATTGGTAATCTCCTTGGCCATGGGTTCCCACACGTTGGAACTCAATTGGCCAATTAAGTTAAAATGGCATCATTTTCCCACATTGTTTTAGAATCGGGTGGCTAACACGAAATGCAGATTACACGACTCCAGCCCGCCCCAGTAACAAAATCCAGCCCATTGCTTGTGTCAGGATGGCCAAGCTTCCCATCATGCCTTGTAATTATGGTGGCAGCCTAATACATGGCTTCCAACATAGCATGTTACAATAACATTCCCATTAACCCTGTGCTTCCCACATCAATCTAAGAATAAGGGGCTGCCCTTGCAAAACTGAGATGAGGAGGATCTTCTTCACTCAGAGGGTAGTAAATCTGTGGAATTTGCTACCCCAGAGAGCTGCAGAAGTTGCAACATTAAATAAATTTAAAATGGAGATAGACAGTTTCCTCGCAGATAATGGAATTAGGGGTTACGGGGAGAGGGCAGGGAAGTGGACGTGAGTCTTGATTCGGATCAGCCATGATCCTATTGAATGGCGGAGCAGGCCCGAGGGGCCATACGGCATGCTCCTACTTATGTTCTTATGTTATGTAATCCCTCCTGTTGGCCCTGCTCAAGAATCCTTTCCCTCCCCAACAGCCACACCCGGATGTTCTACCTAATGGCTTTATATCCAGGGATCCTCTGGACAGCCACAAGTGTCGCATCCCGACTATTGAAGCTCTTACGGCATCACCTGTGTCCTAGTGACCTGGCTCTGCCTGGGTTTAAACCACCACTCATCATCGGCGACCAGTCAAATTCAAGTATGGTATGTCCTCCTTCAGTCATCTACTTGTGGGTCTTCAGGTGGCTGTGGAGGCCAATCCGAGATCCACAGACTCTACTACAGTGTGGGCATGTAAGACTATTGGTAGTGACTGGAGTATGGGTCGTCTTAAGTTGTTGTCTCTCCTTACGGCGCTGGCGTTTATCCTCAGCGGCATGCTGGAGATTCTTTTAATGTAGTGCGGCTCCGTTGTGGATACATTTTCTCCAATTGTCTCTGTCCAGTGCGATTTCCTCCCAGTTATCAATATCGAGATGGAACTTTTTAAGGATTACTTTGATGTTATCTTTGTAACGCTTCTTTTGACCACCAGGAGACCTCTGCCCTTCCTTCAACTGGGATTACAGAACCTGTTTTGGGAGACGTGAGTCTGACATGCGAATGACATGTCCTATCCATCGGAGTTGATGCTGCATGATGAGCGTAGTGATGCTGTAGATATTGGCCTCTTCAAGTATACTCCAGTTTGTACGCTTGTCCTCCCAGCTGACCCTCAAGATTTTGCGTAGAGAGCGTTGGTGGTATTGCTCTAAGGCTTTGAGATGTCTACTGTATGTAGTCCAGGTTTCAGCTCCAAATAAAAGGGTGGGAAGGATGATGGCTTTGTATACAAGGATTTTAGTTTGGTCTTGGAGGTCATGATTTACAAAGACTCTCCTCAGTTTAGAAAAGGCTGCACTTGCACAACTCAGGCGGTGATGGATTTCAGAATCAATGTCCGCTTTGGAGGATAAATGGCTACCAAGATATGGAAAAGTGTTATTATCAATCTACAGAAGGAGGAGTTGCAAGCTGATTAGGTGATGGCTGGTGGAGCACCTGGGTTTTCTTTATATTCATGGTGAGGCCCAGAAGTTTGTAGGCTCTGGATAAAGCATTCAAAGTGTTTTGTAGATCATGCTCGGAAAGAGCTGTGATGGCGTTATCATCTGCATACTGTAACTCCATAATGGTAGTGATGGAGACTTTGCTCTTGGCCTTAAGCCTATTGAGATTAAAAAGTCGGCCATCAGTACGGTAAAGGATTTGAATTCCGATGGGCAGATCATTGCTGATGAGATGGAGGATAACTGATGAACACTGCAAAAAGGGATGGAGTAATGATGCAGCCCTGTTTTACTCCTGTCTCAACTGTGAAGGGCTCTGAAATAGAAACGCTGCTGCTGAGAACTGCTGCGGACATGTTGTCATGTAGCAGCCTCAGAACTAAGATGAATTTATTGGGGCAACCAAGCTTAGACAAAATATGCCATAAAGTCTGGCGGTGGACAGTGTCAAAAGCTTTAGTTAAGTCTATGAAAGCCATGAACAGTGGTTGCTTTAGTTCATGGCATTTCTCCTGTAATTGACGTGCTGTGAAGATCATATCAGCTGTTCCTCTGGATGGTCGGAAACCACACTGCGACTCCGGAAGCACCTCCTCAGATAACGGCAAAAGTCTGTTGGCAAGCACTTTACCTGTGGAAGAAAGAAGGGAGATACCTCGGTAGTTACCACACACCGACTTTTCCACCTTTTTAAAGATAGTAACAATCAAAGCGTCTGAGATCTTGTGGAACTTCTTCCTGCTGCCATATTTTCAGGAGGAAGTATGTGTGTCAGGAATAAACCTAAAAAGGTGACTCAACCGTGGATAACGAGGGAAATTAGGGACAGCATAAAATCAAAAAAAAGGGCATATCAACTGGCAAAAAAAAGCACCAGACCGGAAGATTGGGGGCAGTACATGATACAGCAAAAGAGGACAAAGGGATTAATCAGGAAGGGGAAAATAGAATACGAAAGTAAACTTGCAGCAAACATAAAGACAGACTGCAAAAGCTTTTATCGGTATATCAGGAGGAAAAGACTGGTAAAATCCCAAGTCGGTCCCTTGCAGTCCGATTCGGGAGAATATATAATGGAGAATAAGGAAATGGCAGACAAATTAAACTCATACTTTGGTTCTGTATTCACAAAGGAGGACACAAATAACCTCCTAGGAATATCGGCAAACATAGGGACTAATGAGAGGGAGGAGCTGACAGAAATTAGTATCTCTAGGGATATGGTGTTGGGTAAGTTGAGGGGACTGAAGGCCGACAAATCCCCGGGGCCTGATAAACTACATCCTAGGGTACTTAAGGAGGTGGCCCTGGAGATAGCAGATGCTCTAAGGATCATCTTCCGGAACTCCATTGACTCGGGAACAGTACCCGTGGATTGGAGGGTAGCTAATGTTACCCCAATATTTAAAAAGGGGGGTAGAGAGAAAGCAGGGAATTATAGACCAGTAAGCCTTACATCGGTTGTGGGCAAAATGCTAGAGTCCATTATTAAGGATAAAATAGCGGAGCACTTGACAAATGGGGAAAGGATCGGACAGAGTCAACATGGATTTACAAAGGGTAAATCGTGTTTGACTAATCTGCTGGAATTTTTTGAGGAAGTAACTGGTAAAATAGATGGGGGAGAGCCAGTGGATGTGGTGTACCTTGACTTCCAGAAAGCCTTCGATAAGGTTCCACACAAAAGATTATCATGCAAAATTAAGGCTCATGGGATTGGGGGCAAAGTATTAACGTGGATAGAGAACTGGCTGGCGGATAGAAAACAGAGAGTTGGAATAAACGGCTCGTTTTCGGAGTGGCAGGCAGTGACCAGCGGGGTGCCGCAAGGATCTGTCCTGGGACCCCAGCTGTTCACAATATATATAAATGATCTGGATCAGGGAATTGGATGCAATATTTCCAAATTCGCTGACGACACTAAACTAGGAGGAGGGGTGGGCTCTGATGAGGATGTCAGGAGGCTACAGTGCGATTTGGACAGGTTGGGGGAATGGGCGGATACGTGGCAGATGCACTATAATGTGGATAAATGCGAGGTTATCCACTTTGGGGGTAAAAACAGGAGGGTAGATTATTATCTAAATGGCAATAGATTGGGAGATGGGGAAGTGCAGAGGGACCTGGGTGTTCTTGTGCACCAGTCACTGAAGGAGAGCATGCAGGTGCAACAGGCGATTAAGAAGGCAAATGGTATGTTGGCCTTCATATCAAGGGGGTTCGAGTATAGGAATAGGGATACCTTACTACAGCTGTACAAGGTGCTAGTGAGACCACATCTGGAGTATTGTGTACAGTTTTGGTCGCCCCATCTGCGGAAGGATGTTCTTGCCATGGAAAGAGTGCAACGGCGATTCACCAGGCTGATACCTGGAATGGCGGGAATGACCTACGAAGAGAGATTAAATAGTTTGGGCTTGTACTCACTGGAGTTTAGAAGATTGAGAGGGGACCTCATCGAAACATATAAAATTATGGCAGGCCTGGACAGGCTGAATTCAGAGAGAATGTTTCCAATGGCCGGGGAGCACAGAACCAGGGGCCACAGTCTAAAAATAGCGGGCAAATCATTTAAAACAGAGATGAGGAAGAATTTCTTCACTCAAAGAGTGGTGAGCCTGTGGAATTCCCTGCCACAGAGGGCTGTGAAGGCTAATTCAATAAATATTTTCAAGAGAGAATTGGATATATTTCTGAAGGCTAAGGGGATTAAGGGTTACGGAGAAAAGGCGGGGACGGGGTACTGAACTGGTAAGATCAGCTATGATCTCAGACGAAGATCAGCCATGATCTCATTGAATGGCGGAGCAGGCTCGAAGGGCCGAATGGCCTACTCCTGTTCCTATCTCTATGTTTCTCTATGTTTCTATGTTTCTGATTCACCCTCCTGACTTCACCTTCTCCTTCTCCTTCTTCTGCTTCTTCTGATTCACCCTCCAGGCATCACCTTCTCCTTCTCCTTCTTCTACTTCTTCTGCTTCACCCTCGTGACTTCACCTTCTCCTTCTCCTTCTTCTGCTTCTTCTGCTTCACCCTCCTGACTTCACCTTCTCCTTCTCCTTCTTCTGCTTCTTCTGATTCACCCTCCTGATTCATCTTCTCCTTCTCCTTCTTCTGCTTCTTCTGATTCACACTCCTGACTTCACCTTCTCCTTCTCCTTCTTCTACTTCTTCTGATTCATCCTCCAGACTTCACCTTCTCCTTCTCCTTCTTCTACTTCTTCTGATTCACCCTCCAGACTTCACCTTCTCGTTCTCCTTCTTTTGCTTCTTCTGATTCACCCTCCAGACTTCACCTTCCCCTTCTCCTTCTTCTACTACTTCTGATTCACACTCCTGACTTCACCTTCTCCTTCTCCTTCTTCTGCTTTTTCTGACTCACCCTCCTGACATCACCTTCTCCTTCTCCTTCTTCTACTTCTTCTGATTCACCCTCCAGACTTCACCTTCTCCTGCTCCTTCTTCTACTTCTTCTGATTCACCCACCAGACTTCACCTTCTCCTTCTCCTTCTTCTGCTTCTTCTGATTCACCCTCCAGACTTCACCTTCTCCTTCTCCTTCTTCTGCTTCTTCTGATTCACCCTCCAGACTTCACCTTCTCCTTCTCCTTCTTCTGCTTCTTTTGATTCACCCTACAGACTTCACCTTCTCCTTCTCCTTCTTCTGCTTCTTCTGATTCACCCTCCAGACCTCACCTTCTCCTTCTCCTTCTTCAACTTCTTCTGATTCACCCTCCAGACTTCATCTTCTCCTTCTCCTTCTTTTGCTTCTTCTGATTCACCCTCCAGACTTCACCTTCTCCTTCTTCTGCTTCTTCTGATTCACCCTCCAGACTTCGCCTTCTCCTTCTCCTTCTTCTACTTCTTCTGATTCACCCTCCAGACTTCACCTTCTCCTTCTCCTTCTTCTACTTCTTCTGATTCACCCTCCAGTCTTCACCTTCTCCTTCTCCTTCTTCTGCGTCTTCTGATTCACCCTCCAGACATTACCTTCTCCTTCTCCTTCTTCTGCTTCTCCTGATTCACCCTCCAGACTTCACCTTCTCCTTCTCCTTCTTCTGCTTCTTTTGATTCACCCTTCAGACTTCACCTTCTCCTTCTCCTTCTTCTGCTTCTTCTGATTCACCCTCCAGACCTCACCTTCTCCTTCTCCTTCTTCAACTTCTTCTGATTCACCCTCCAGACTTCATCTTCTCCTTCTCCTTATTTTGCTTCTTCTGATTCACCCTCCAGACTTCACCTTCTCCTTCTCCTTCTTCTGCTTCTTCTGATTCACCCTCCAGACTTCGCCTTCTCCTTCTCCTTCTTCTACTTCTTCTGATTCACCCTCCAGACTTCACCTTCTCCTTCTCCTTCTTCTACTTCTTCTGATTCACCCTCCAGTCTTCACCTTCTCCTTCTCCTTCTTCTGCGTCTTCTGATTCACCCTCCAGACATTACCTTCTCCTTCTCCTTCTTCTGCTTCTCCTGATTCACCCTCCTGACTTCACCTTCTCCTTCTCCTTCTTCTGCTTCTTCTGATTCACCCTCCAGACTTCACCTTCTCCTTCTCCTTCTTGTACTTCTTCTAATTCACCCTCCAGACTTCACCTTCTCCTTCTCCTTCTTCTGCTTCTTCTGATTCACCCTCCAGACTTCACCTTCTCCTTCTCCTTCGTCTACTTCTTCTGATTCACCCTCCAGACTACACCTTCTCCTTCTCCTTCTTCTACTTCTTCTGATTCACCCTCCAAACTTCACCTTCTCCTTCTCCTTCTTCTGCTTCTTCTGCTTCACCCTCCTGACTTCACCTTCGCCTTCTCCTTCATCTGCTTCTTCTGATTCACCCTCCTGACTTCACCTTCTCCTTCTCCTTCTTCTGATTCTTTTGATTCACCCTCCAGACTTCACCTTCTCCTTCTCCTTCTTCTGCTTCTTCTGATTCACCCTCCAGACTTCACCTTCTCCTTCTCCTTCTTCTACTTCTTCTGATTCACCCTCCTGACTTCACCTTCTCCTTCTCCTTCTTCTGATTCTTTTGATTCACCCTCCAGTCTTCACCTTCTCCTTCTCCTTCTTCTGCTTCTTCTGATTCACCCTCCAGACTTCACCTTCTCCTTCTCCTTCTTCTGATTCTTTTGATTCACCCTCCAGACTTCACCTTCTCCTTCTCCTTCTTCTGCTTCTTCTGATTCACCCTCCTGACTTCACCCTCTCCTTCTCCTTCTTCTACTTCTTCTGATTCACCCTCCTGACTTCACCTTCTCCTTCTCCTTCATCTACCTCTTCTGCTTCACCCTTCAGACTTCACCTTCTCCTTCTCCTTCTTCTGCTTCTTCTGATTCACCCTCCTAACTTCACCTTCTCCTTCTCCTTCTTCTGCTTCTTCTGATTCACCGTCCTGACTTCACCTTCTCCTTCTCCTTCTTCTGCTTCTTCTGATTCACCCTCCAGACTTCACCTTCTCCTTCTCCTTCTTCTGCTTCTTCTGATTCACCCTCCAGACTTCACCTTCTCCTTTTCCTTCTTCTGCTTCTTCTGATTCACCCTCCAGACCTCACCTTCTCCTTCTCCTTCTTCTGATTCACCCTCCAGACTTCATCTTCTCCTTCTCCTTCTTCTGCTTTGATATACCTATCAATTCCTCCAATAAAAGGCGAAGAGTTACGAAGGTGACTAAAGGTTTTTATTGACTAAATAACAGAGCCCACTCTCGTGGGTGATCCGATCCAAGCAGGAGGAATACCAGTCAGTCGCTCACCTTTATACCTGGCCTGGTGGGTGGAGCCAAGGCGGAGTCGGCGGTGGTCATCCCAGGTATAGCAGTGTGGCAAGAGGCGACCTCGTACCGTGATACAATAGTGGTCAGTGATACAGTTATAACGAACAGTGGTGAACAGTGCTAACTACTAACAGTGATACGATAGTGAACGTGGTTTACCACATGCTTCTTCTGATTCACCCTCCAGACTTCACCTTCTCCTTCTCCTTCTTCTGCTTCTTCTGATTCACCCTCCAGACTTCACCTTCTCCTTCTCCTTCGTCTACTTCTTCTGATTCACCCTCCAGACTACACCTTCTCCTTCTCCTTCTTCTACTTCTTCTGATTCACCCTCCAGACTTCACCTTCTCCTTCTCCTTCTTCTGCTTCTTCTGATTCACCCTCCAGACCTCGCCTTCTTCTTCTCCTTCTTCTACTTCTTCTGATTCACCCTCCAGACTTCACCTTCTCCTTCTCCTTCTTCTACTTCTTCTGATTCACCCTCCAGTCTTCACCTTCTCCTTCTCCTTCTTCTGCGTCATCTGATTCACCCTCCAGACTTCACCTTCTCCTTCTCCTTCTTCTGCTTCTTCTGATTCACCCTCCAGACTTCACCTTCTCCTTCTCCTTCTTCTACTTCTTCTGATTCACCCTCCAGACTTCACCTTCTCCTTCTCCTTCTTCTACTTCTTCTGATTCACCCTCCAGACTTCACCTTCTCCTTCTCCTTCTTCTACTTCTTCTGCTTCTCCCTCCAGACTTCACCTTCTCCTTCTCCTTCTTCTGCTTCTTCTGATTCATCCTCCAGACTTCACCTTCTCCTTCTCCTTCTTCTACTTCTTCTGATTCACCCTCCAGACTTCAGCTTCTCCTTCTCCTTCTTCTACTTCTTCTGATTCACCCTCCAGACTTCACCTTCTCCTTCTCCTTCTTCTACTTCTTATGATTCACCCTCCTGACTTCACCTTCTCCTTCTCCTTCTTCTGCTTCTTCTGCTTCACCCTCCAGACTTCACCTTCTCCTTCTCCTTCTTCTGCTTCTTCTGCTTCACCCTCCAGACTTCACCTTCTCCTTCTCCTTCTTCTGCTTCTTCTGCTTCACCCTCCTGACTTCACCTTCTCCTTCTCCTTCTTCTACTTCTTCTGATTCACCCTCCAGACTTCACCTTCTCCTTCTCCTTCTTCTGCTTCTTCTGCTTCACCCTCCAGACTTCACCTTCTCCTTCTCCTTCTTCTGCTTCTTCTGCTTCGCCCTCCAGACTTCACCTTCTACTTCTCCTTCTTCTGCTTCTTCTGCTTTACCCTCCAGACATCACCTTCTCCTTCTCCTTCTTCTGCTTCTTCTGCTTCACCCTCCTGACTTCACCTTCTCCTTCTCCTTCTTCTACTTCTTCTGATTCACCCTCCAGACTTCACCTTCTCCTTCTCCTTCTTCTGCTTCTTCTGCTTCACCCTCCAGACTTCACCTTCTCGTTCTCCTTCTTCTGCTTCTTCTGCTGCGCCCTCCAGACTTCACCTTCTCCTTCTCCTTCTTCTGCTTCTTCTGCTTCACCCTCCTGACTTCACCTTCTCCTTCTCCTTCTTCTACTTCTTCTGCTTCACCCCCCTGACTTCACCTTCTCCTTCTCCTTCTTCTGCTTCTTCTGATTCACCCTCCTAACTTCACCTTCTCCTTCTCCTTCTTCTGCTTCACCCTCCTGACTTCATCTTCTCCTTCTCCTTCTTCTGCTTCTTCTGATTCACCCTCCAGACTTCACCTTCTCCTTCTCCTTCTTCTGCTTCTTCTGATTCACCCTCCAGACCTCACCTTCTCCTTCTCCTTCTTCTCCTTCTTCTGATTCACCCTCCAGACTTCATCTTCTCCTTCTCCTTCTTCTGCTTCTTCTGATTCACCCTCCAGACTTCACCTTCTCCTTCTCCTTTTCTGCTTCTTCTGATTCACCCTCCAGACTTCACCTTCTCTTTCTCCTTCTTCTACTTCTTCTGAATCACCCTCCAGACTTCACCTTCTTCTTCTCCTTCTTCTACTTCTTCTGATTCACCCTGCAGTCTTCACCTTCTCCTTCTCCTTCTTCTGCTTCTTCTGATTCACCCTCCAGACTTCACCTTCTCCTTCTCCTTCTTCTGATTCTTCTGATTCACCCTCCTTACTTCACCCTCTCCTTCTCCTTCTTCTACTTCTTCTGATTCACCCTCCTGACTTCACATTCTCCTTCTCCTTCTTCTACTTCTTCTGCTTCACCCTCCAGACTTCACCTTCTCCTTCTCCTTCTTCTGCTTCTTCTGATTCACCCTCCAGACTTCACCTTCTCCTTCTTCTTATTCTGCTTCTTCTGATTCACCCTCCAGACTTCACCTTCTCCTTCTCCTTCTTCTGCTTCTTCTGATTCACCCTCCAGACTTCACCTTCTCCTTCTCCTTCTTCTGCTTCTTCTGATTCACCCTCCAGACTTCACATTCTCCTTCTCCTTCTTCTACTTCTTCTGATTCACCCTCCAGACTTCATCTTCTCCTTCTCCTTCTTCTGCTTCTTCTGATTCACCCTCCAGGCTTCACCTTCTCCTTCTCCTTCTTCTGCTTCTTCTGATTCACCCTCCAGACTTCACCTTCTCCTTCTCCTTCTTCTACTTCTTCTGATTCACCCTCCAGACTTCACCTTCTCCTTCTCCTTCTTCAACTTCTTCTGATTCACCCTCCAGACTTCACCTTCTACTTCTCCTTTTTCTGCTTCTTCTGATTCACCCTCCAGACTTCACCTTCTCCTTCTCCTTCTTCTGCTTCTTCTGATTCACCCTCCAGACTTCACCTTCTACTTCTCCTTTTTCTGCTTCTTCTGATTCACCCTTCAGACTTCTCCTTCTCCTTCTCCTTCTGCTGCTTCTTCTGATTCACCCTCCAGACCTCACCTTCTCCTTCTCCTTCTTCTACTTCTTCTGCTTCACCCTCCAGACTTCACCTTCTCCTTCTCATAGATTCATAGATTCATAGAGATAGGAACAAGAGTAGGCCATTCGGCCCTTCGAGCCTGCTCCGCCATTCAATGAGATCATGGCTGATCTTCGTCTGAGATCATAGCTGATCTTACCAGTTCAGTACCCCGTCCCCGCCTTTTCTCCGTAACCCTTAATCCCCTTAGCCTTCAGAAATATATCCAATTCTCTCTTGAAAATATTTATTGAATTAGCCTTCACAGCCCTCTGTGGCAGGGAGTTCCACAGGCTCCCCACTCTTTGAGTGAAGAAATTCTTCCTCATCTCTGTTTTAAATGATTTGCCCGCTATTTTTAGACTGTGGCCCCTGGTTCTGTGCTCCCCGGCCATTGGAAACATTCTCTCTGAATTCAGCCTGTCCAGGCCTGCCATAATTTTATATGTTTCGATGAGATCCCCTCTCAATCTTCTAAACTCCAGTGAGTACAAGCCCAAACTATTTAATCTCTCTTCGTAGGTCATTCCCGCCATTCCAGGTATCAGCCTGGTGAATCGCCGTTGCACTCTTTCCATGGCAAGAACATCCTTCCGCAGATGGGGCGACCAAAACTGTACACAATACTCCAGATGCGGTCTCACCAGCACCTTGTACAGCTGTAGTAAGGTATCCCTATTCCTATACTCGAACCCCCTTGATATGAAGGCCAACATACCATTTGCCTTCTTAATCGCCTGTTGCACCTGCATGCTCTCCTTCAGTGACTGGTGCACAAGAACACCCAGGTCCCTCTGCACTTCCCCATCTCCCAATCTATTGCCATTTAGATAATAATCTACCCTCCTGTTTTTACCCCCAAAGTGGATAACCTCGCATTTATCCACATTATAGTGCATCTGCCACGTATCCGCCCATTCCCCCAACCTGTCCAAATCGCACTGTAGCCTCCTGACATCCTCATCAGAGCCCACCCCTCCTCCTAGTTTAGTGTCGTCAGCGAATTTGGAAATATTGCATCCAATTCCCTGATCCAGATCATTTATATATATTGTGAACAGCTGGGGTCCCAGGACAGATCCTTGCGGCACCCCGCTGGTCACTGCCTGCCACTCCGAAAACGAGCCGTTTATTCCAACTCTCTGTTTTCTATCCGCCAGCCAGTTCTCTATCCACGTTAATACTTTGCCCCCAATCCCATGAGCCTTAATTTTGCATGATAATCTTTTGTGTGGAACCTTATCGAAGGCTTTCTGGAAGTCAAGGTACACCACATCCACTGGCTCTCCCCCATCTATTTTACCAGTTACTTCCTCAAAAAATTCCAGCAGATTAGTCAAACACGATTTACCCTTTGTAAATCCATGTTGACTCTGTCCGATCCTTTCCCCATTTGTCAAGTGCTCCGCTATTTTATCCTTGATAATGGACTCTAGCATTCTGCCCACAACCGATGTAAGGCTTACTGGTCTATAATTCCCTGCTTTCTCTCTACCCCCCTTTTTAAATATTGGGGTAACATTAGCTACCCTCCAATCCACGGGTACTGTTCCCGAGTCAATGGAGTTCCGGAAGATGATCCTTAGAGCATCTGCTATCTCCAGGGCCACCTCCTTAAGTACCCTAGGATGTAGTTTATCAGGCCCCGGGGATTTGTCGGCCTTCAGTCCCCTCAACTTACCCAGCACCATATCCCTAGAGATACTAATTTCTGTCAGCTCCTCCCTCTCATTAGTCCCTATGTTTGCCGATATTCCTGGGAGGTTATTTGTGTCCTCCTTTGTGAATACAGAACTAAAGTATGAGTTTAATTGGTCTGCCATTTCCTTATTCTCCATTATATATTCTCCCGAATCGGACTGCAAGGGACCGACTTGGGATTTTACCAGTCTTTTCCTCCTGATATACCGATAAAAGCTTTTGCAGTCTGTCTTTATGTTTGCTGCAAGTTTACTTTCGTATTCTATTTTCCCCTTCCTGATTAATCCCTTTGTCCTCTTTTGCTGTATCTTGTACTGCCCCCAATCTTCCGGTCTGGTGCTTTTTTTTGCCAGTTGATATGCCCTTTTTTTTGATTTTATGCTGTCCCTAATTTCCCTCGTTATCCACGGTTGAGTCACCTTTTTAGGTTTATTTTTGTGCCAAACCGGTATAAACATGTTCTGGAATTCTTCCATTCTATCTTTGAATGCTTGCCATTGTCTATCCACTGTCAATCCCCCCAGAAACACCACCCAATCAATCTTACCCAATTCCCGTCTCATACCCTCGTAATTCCCTTTATTTAAGTTCTGGACCTTAGTCTCTGATTCAATTTCCTCACTCTCGATCTCGACTGAGAGCTCGATCATATTATGATCGCTCTGACCCAAGGGGCCTCGTACAAGAAGATTGCTGATAAGTCCCTTCTCATTGCACAATACCCAGTCTAAAATGGCCTGATCTCGAGTCGGCTCCTCCTTCTGCTTCTTCTGATTCACCCTCCTGACTTCACCCTCTCCTTCTCCTTCTTCTACTTCTTCTGATTCACCCTCCTGACTTCACCCTCTCCTTCTCCTTCTTCTGCTTCACCCTCCTGACTTCACCTTCTCCTTCTCCTTCTTCTACTTCTTCTGCTTCACCCTCCAGACTTCACCTTCTCCTTCTCCTTCTTCTGCTTTTTCTGATTCACCCTCCTGACATCACCTTCTCCTTCTCCTTCTTCTACTTCTTCTGATTCACCCTCCAGACTTCACCTTCTCCTTCTCCTTCTTCTACTTCTTCTGATTCACCCACCAGACTTCACCTTCTCCTTCTCCTTCTTCTGCTTCTTCTGATTCACCCTCCAGACTTCACCTTCTCCTTCTCCTTCTTCTGCTTCTTCTGATTCACCCTCCAGACTTCACCTTCTCCTTCTCCTTCTTCTGCTTCTTTTGATTCACCCTTCAGACTTCACCTTCTCCTTCTCCTTCTTCTGCTTCTTCTGATTCACCCTCTAGACCTCACCTTCTCCTTCTCCTTCTTCAACTTCTTCTGATTCACCCTCCAGACTTCATCTTCTCCTTCTCCTTCTTTTGCTTCTTCTGATTCACCCTCCAGACTTCACCTTCTCCTTCTCCTTCTTCTGCTTCTTCTGATTCACCCTCCAGACTTCGCCTTCTCCTTCTTCTCCTTCTTCTACTTCTTCTGATTCACCCTCCAGACTTCACCTTCTCCTTCTCCTTCTTCTACTTCTTCTGATTCACGCTCCAGTCTTCACCTTCTCCTTCTCCTTCTTCTGCGTCTTCTGATTCACCCTCCAAACTTCACCTTCTCCTTCTCCTGATTCACCCTCCTGACTTCACCTTCTCCTTCTCCTTCTTCTACTTCTTCTGCTTCACCCTCCAGACTTCACCTTCTCCTTCTCCTTCTTCTGCTTTTTCTGATTCACCCTCCTGACATCACCTTCTCCTTCTCCTTCTTCTACTTCTTCTGATTCACCCTCCAGTCTTCACCTTCTCCTTCTCCTTCTTCTGCGTCTTCTGATTCACCCTCCAAACTTCACCTTCTCCTTCTCCTGATTCACCCTCCTGACTTCACCTTCTCCTTCTCCTTCTTCTACTTCTTCTGCTTCACCCTCCAGACTTCACCTTCTCCTTCTCCTTCTTCTGCTTTTTCTGATTCACCCTCCTGACATCACCTTCTCCTTCTCCTTCTTCTACTTCTTCTGATTCACCCTCCAGACTTCACCTTCTCCTTCTCCTTCTTCTACTTCTTCTGATTCACCCACCAGACTTCACCTTCTCCTTCTCCTTCTTCTGCTTCTTCTGATTCACCCTCCAGACTTCACCTTCTCCTTCTCCTTCTTCTGCTTCTTCTGATTCACCCTCCAGACTTCACCTTCTCCTTCTCCTTCTTCTGCTTCTTTTGATTCACCCTTCAGACTTCACCTTCTCCTTCTCCTTCTTCTGCTTCTTCTGATTCACCCTCTAGACCTCACCTTCTCCTTCTCCTTCTTCAACTTCTTCTGATTCACCCTCCAGACTTCATCTTCTCCTTCTCCTTCTTTTGCTTCTTCTGATTCACCCTCCAGACTTCACCTTCTCCTTCTCCTTCTTCTGCTTCTTCTGATTCACCCTCCAGACTTCGCCTTCTCCTTCTTCTCCTTCTTCTACTTCTTCTGATTCACCCTCCAGACTTCACCTTCTCCTTCTCCTTCTTCTACTTCTTCTGATTCACCCTCCAGTCTTCACCTTCTCCTTCTCCTTCTTCTGCGTCTTCTGATTCACCCTCCAAACTTCACCTTCTCCTTCTCCTGATTCACCCTCCTGACTTCACCTTCTCCTTCTCCTTCTTCTGCTTCTTCTGATTCACCCTCCAGACTTCACCTTCTCCTTCTCCTTCTTGTACTTCTTCTAATTCACCCTCCAGACTTCACCTTCTCCTTCTCCTTCTTCTGCTTCTTCTGATTCACCCTCCAGACATCACCTTCTCCTTCTCCTTCGTCTGCTTCTTCTGATTCACCCTCCAGACTACACCTTCTCCTTCTCCTTCTTCCACTTCTTCTGATTCACCCTCCAAACTTCACCTTCTCCTTCTCCTTCTTCTGCTTCTTCTGATTCACCCTCCAGACTTCACCTTCTCCTTCTCCTTCTTCTACTTCTTCTGATTCACCCTCCAGACTTCACCTTCTGCTTCTCCTTCTTCTACTTCTTCTGATTCACCCTCCAGACTTCACCTTCTCCTTCTCCTTCTTCTACTTCTTCTGCTTCTCCCTCCAGACTTCACCTTCTCCTTCTCCTTCTTCTGCTTCTTCTGATTCACCCTCCAGACTTCACCTTCTCCTTCTCCTTCTTCTACTTCTTCTGATTCACCCTCCAGACTTCAGCTTCTCCTTCTCCTTCTTCTACTTCTTCTGATTCACCCTCCAGACTTCACCTTCTCCTTCTCCTTCTTCTACTTCTTATGATTCACCCTCCTGACTTCACCTTCTCCTTCCCTTCTTCTGCTTCTTCTGCTTCACCCTCCAGACTTCACCTTCTCCTTCTCCTTCTTCTGCTTCTTCTGCTTCACCCTCCAGACTTCATCTTCTCCTTCTCCTTCTTCTGCTTCTTCTGCTTCACCCTCCTGACTTCACCTTCTCCTTCTCCTTCTTCTACTTCTTCTGCTTCACCCTCCAGACATCACCTTCTCCTTCTCCTTCTTCTGCTTCTTCTGCTTCACCCTCCTGACTTCACCTTCTCCTTCTCCTTCTTCTACTTCTTCTGATTCACCCTCCAGACTTCACCTTCTCCTTCTCCTTCTTCTGCTTCTTCTGCTTCACCCTCCAGACTTCACCTTCTCGTTCTCCTTCTTCTGCTTCTTCTGCTGCGCCCTCCAGACTTCACCTTCTCCTTCTCCTTCTTCTGCTTCTTCTGCTTCACCCTCGTGACTTCACCTTCTCCTTCTCCTTCTTCTACTTCTTCTGCTTCACCCCCCTGACTTCACCTTCTCCTTCTCCTTCTTCTGCTTCTTCGGATTCACCCTCCTAACTTCACCTTCTCCTTCTCCTTCTTCTGCTTCTTCTGATTCACCCTCCTGACTTCATCTTCTCCTTCTCCTTCTTCTGCTTCTTCTGATTCACCCTCCAGACTTCACCTTCTCCTTCTCCTTCTTCTGCTTCTTCTGATTCACCCTCCAGACTTCACCTTCTCCTTCTCCTTCTTCTGCTTCTTCTGATTCACCCTCCAGACCTCACCTTCTCCTTCTCCTTCTTCTACTTCTTCTGATTCACCCTCCAGACTTCATCTTCTCCTTCTCCTTCTTCTGCTTCTTCTGATTCACCCTCCAGACTTCACCTTCTCCTTCTCCTTTTCTGCTTCTTCTGATTCACCCTCCAGACTTCACCTTCTCTTTCTCCTTCTTCTACTTCTTCTGAATCACCCTCCAGACTTCACCTTCTTCTTCTCCTTCTTCTCCTTCTTCTGATTCACCCTCCAGTCTTCACCTTCTCCTTCTCCTTCTTCTGCTTCTTCTGATTCACCCTCCAGACTACACCTTCTCCTTCTCCTTCTTCTGATTCTTTTGATTCACCCTCCAGACTTCACCTTCTCCTTCTCCTTCTTCTGCTTCTTCTGATTCACCCTCCTGACTTCACCCTCTCCTTCTCCTTCTTCTACTTCTTCTGATTCACCCTCCTGACTTCACATTCTCCTTCTCCTTCTTCTACTTCTTCTGCTTCACCCTCCAGACTTCATCTTCTCCTTCTCCTTCTTCTACTTCTTCTGATTCACCCTCCAGACTTCACCTTCTCCTTCTCCTTCTTCTGCTTCTTCTGATTCACCCTCCAGACTTCACCTTCTCCTTCTCCTTATTCTGCTTCTTCTGATTCACCCTCCAGACTTCACCTTCTCCTTCTCCTTCTTCTGCTTCTTCTGATTCACCCTCCAGACTTCACCTTCTCCTTCTCCTTCTTCTGCTTCTTCTGATTCACCCTCCAGACTTCACATTCTCCTTCTCCTTCTTCTACTTCTTCTGATTCACCCTCCAGACTTCATCTTCTCCTTCTCCTTCTTCTGCTTCTTCTGATTCACCCTCCAGGCTTCACCTTCTCCTTCTCCTTCTTCTGCTTCTTCTGATTCACCCTCCAGACTTCACCTTCTCCTTCTCCTTCTTCTACTTCTTCTGATTCACCCTCCAGACTTCACCTTCTCCTTCTCCTTCTTCAACTTCTTCTGATTCACCCTCCAGATTTCACCTTCTACTTCTCCTTCTTCTGCTTCTTCTAATTCACCCTCCAGACTTCACCTTCTCCTTCTCCTTCTTCTGCTTCTTCTGATTCACCCTCCAGACTTCACCTTCTCCTTCTCCTTTTTCTGCTTCTTCTGATTCACCCTTCAGACTTCACCTTCTCCTTCTCCTTCTTCTGCTTCTTCTGATTCACCCTCCAGACCTCACCTTCTCCTTCTCCTTCTTCTACTTCTTCTGATTCACCCTCCAGACTTCATCTTCTCCTTCTCCTTCTTCTGCTTCTTCTGATTCACCCTCCAGACATCACCTTCTCCTTCTCCTTCTTCTGCTTCTTCTGATTCACCCTCCAGACTTCGCCTTCTCCTTCTCCTTCTTCTACTTCTTCTGATTCACCCTCCAGACTTCACCTTCTCCTTCTTCTACTTCTTCTGATTCACCCTCCAGTCTTCACCTTCTCCTTCTCCTTCTTCTGCTTCTTCTGATTCACCCTCCAGACTTCACCTTCTCCTTCTCCTTCTTCTGCTTCTTTTGATTCACCCTCCTGACTTCACCTTCTCCTTCTCCTTCTTCTGCTTCTTCTGATTCACCCTCCAGACTTCACCTTCTCCTTCTCCTTCTTCTACTTCTTCTGATTCACCCTCCAGACTTCACCTTCTCCTTCTACTTCTTCTCCTTCTTCTGATTCACCCTCCAGACTTCACCTTCTCCTTCTCCTTCTTCTGCTTCTTCTGATTCACCCTCCAGACTTCACCTTCTCCCTCTCCTTCTTCTGCTTCTTCTGATGCACACTCCAGACTTCACCTTCTCCTTCTCCTTCTTCTGCTTCTTCTGATTCACCCTCCAGACTTCACCTTCTCCCTCTCCTTCTTCTGCTTCTTCTGATGCACACTCCAGACTTCACCTTCTCCTTCTCCTTCTTCTACTTCTTCTGATTCACCCTCCAGACTTCACCTTCTCCTTCTACTTCTTCTGCTTCTTCTGATTCACCCTCCAGACTTCACCTTCTCATTCTCCTTCGTCTACTTCTTCTGATTCAGCCTCCAGACTTCACCTTCTACTTCTCCTTCTTCTGCTTCTTCTGATTCACCCTCCAGACTTCACCTTCTCCTTCTCCTTCTTCTGCTTCTTCTGATTCACCCTCCAGACTTCACCTTCTCCTTCTCCTTCTTCTGCTTCTTCTGATTCACCCTTCAGACTTCACCTTCTCCTTCTACTTCTTCTGCTTCTTCTGATTCACCCTCCAGACTTCACCTTCTCATTCTCCTTCGTCTACTTCTTCTGATTCAGCCTCCAGACTTCACCTTCTACTTCTCCTTCTTCTGCTTCTTCTGATTCAACCTCCAGACCTCACCTTCTCCTTCTCCTTCTTCTACTTCTTCTGATTCACCCTCCAGACTTCATCTTCTCCTTCTCCTGCTTCTGCTTCTTCTGATTCACCCTCCAGACTTCACCTTCTCCTTCTCCTTCTTCTGCTTCTTCTGATTCACCCTCCAGACTTCGCCTACTCCTTCTCCTTCTTCTACTTCTTCTGATTCACCCTCCAGACTTCACCTTCTCCTTCTCCTTCTTCTACTTCTTCTGATTTACCCTCCAGTCTTCACCTTCTCCTTCTCCTTCTTCTGCTTCTTCTGATTCACCCTCCAGACTTCACCTTCTCCTTCTCCTTCTTCTGCTTCTTCTGATTCACCCTCCTGACTTCACCTTCTCCTTCTCCTTCTTCTGCTTCTTCTGATTCACCCTCCTGACTTCACCTTCTCCTTCTCCTTCTTCTACTTCTTCTGCTTCACCCTCCAGACTTCACCTTCTCCTTCTCCTTCTTCTACTTCTTCTGATTCACCCTACAGACTTCACCTTCTCCTTCTCCTTCTTCTGCTTCTTCTGATTCACCCTCCAGACTTCACCTTCTCCTTCTCCTTATTCTGCTTCTTCTGATTCACCCTCCAGACTTCACCTTCTGCTTCTCCTTCTTCTGCTTCTTCTGATTCACCCTCCAGACTTCACCTTCTCCTTCTCCTTCTTCTGCTTCTTCTGATTCACCCTCCAGACTTCACCTTCTCCTTCTCCTTCTTCGACTTCTTCTGATTCACCCTCCAGACTTCATCTTCTCCTTCTCCTTCTTCTGCTTCTTCTGATTCACCCTCCAGACTTCACCTTCTCCTTCTCCTTCTTCTGCTTCTTCTGATTCACCCTCCAGACTTCACCTTCTCCTTCTCCTTCTTCTACTTCTTCTGATTCGCCCTCCAGACTTCACCTTCTCCTTCTCCTTCTTCAACTTCTTCTGATTCACCCTCCAGACTTCACCTTCTACTTCTCCTTCTTCTGCTTCTCCTGATTCACCCTCCAGACTTCACCTTCTCCTTCTCCTTCTTCTGCTTCTTCTGATTCACCCTCCAGACTTCACCTTCTCCTTCTCCTTCTTCTGCTTCTTCTGATTCACCCTCCTGACTTCACCTTCTCCTTCTCCTTCTTCTGCTTCTTCTGATTCACCCTCCTGACTTCACCTTCTCCTTCTCCTTCTTCTACTTCTTCTGCTTCACCCTCCAGACTTCACCTTCTCCTTCTCCTTCTTCTACTTCTTCTGATTCACCCTCCAGACTTCACCTTCTCCTTCTCCTTCTTCTGCTTCTTCTGATTCACCCTCCAGACTTCACCTTCTCCTTCTCCTTATTCTGCTTCTTCTGATTCACCCTCCAGACTTCACCTTCTGCTTCTCCTTCTTCTGCTTCTTCTGATTCAGCCTCCAGACTTCATCTTCTCCTTCTCCTTCTTCTGCTTCTTCTGATTCACCCTCCAGACTTCACCTTCTCCTTCTCCTTCTTCTACTTCTTCTGATTCACCCTCCAGACTTCATCTTCTCCTTCTCCTTGTTCTGCTTCTTCTGATTCACCCTCCAGACTTCACCTTCTCCTTCTCCTTCTTCTGCTTCTTCTGATTCACCCTCCAGACTTCACCTTCTCCTTCTCCTTCTTCTACTTCTTCTGATTCACCCTCCAGACTTCACCTTCTCCTTCTCCTTCTTCAACTTCTTCTGATTCACCCTCCAGACTTCACCTTCTACTTCTCCTTCTTCTGCTTCTCCTGATTCACCCTCCAGACTTCACCTTCTCCTTCTCCTTCTTCTGCTTCTTCTGATTCACCCTCCAGACTTCACCTTCTCCTTCTCCTTCTTCTGCTTCTTCTGATTCACCCTTCAGACTTCACCTTCTCCTTCTACTTCTTCTGCTTCTTCTGATTCACCCTCCAGACCTCACCTTCTCCTTCTCCTTCTTCTACTTCTTCTGATTCACCCTCCAGACTTCATCTTCTCCTTCTCCTTCTTCTGCTTCTTCTGATTCACCCTCCAGACTTCACCTTCTCCTTCTCCTTCCTCTGCTTCTTCTGATTCACCCTCCAGACTTCGCCTTCTCCTTCTCCTTCTTCTACTTCTTCTGATTCACCCTCCAGACTTCACCTTCTCCTTCTCCTTCTTCTACTTCTTCTGATTCACCCTCCAGGCTTTACCTTCTCCTTCTCCTTCTTCTGCTTCTTCTGATTCACCCTCCTGACTTCACCTTCTCCTTCTCCTTCTTCTGCTTCTTCTGATTCACCCTCCAGACTTCACCTTCTCCTTCTCCTTCTTCTACTTCTTCTGATTCACCCTCCAGACTTCATCTTCTGCTTCTCCTTCTTCTGCTTCTTCTGACTCACCCTCCAGACTTCACCTTCTCCTTCTCCTTCTTCTACTTCTTCTGATTCACCCTCCAGAATTCATCTTCTCCTTCTCCTTCTTCTGCTTCTTCTGATTCACCCTCCAGACTTCACCTTCTCCTTCTCCTTCTTCTGCTTCTTCTGATTCACCCTTCAGACTTCACCTTCTCCTTCTCCTTCTTCTGCTTCTTCTGATTCACCCTCCAGACTTCGCCTACTCCTTCTCCTTCTTCTACTTCTTCTGATTCACCCTCCAGACTTCACCTTCTCCTTATCCTTCTTCTACTTCTTCTGATTTACCCTCCAGTCTTCACCTTCTCCTTCTCCTTCTTCTGCTTCTTCTGATTCACCCTCCAGACTTCACCTTCTCCTTCTCCTTCTTCTGCTTCTTCTGATTCACCCTCCTGACTTCACCTTCTCCTTCTTCTGCTTCTTCTGATTCACCCTCCTGACTTCACCTTCTCCTTCTCCTTCTTCTACTTCTTCTGCTTCACCCTCCAGACTTCACCTTCTCCTTCTCCTTCTTCTACTTCTTCTGATTCACCCTCCAGACTTCACCTTCTCCTTCTCCTTCTTCTGCTTCTTCTGATTCACCCTCCAGACTTCACCTTCTCCTTCTCCTTATTCTGCTTCTTCTGATTCACCCTCCAGACTTCACCTTCTGCTTCTCCTTCTTCTGCTTCTTCTGATTCACCCTCCAGACTTCATCTTCTCCTTCTCCTTCTTCTGCTTCTTCTGATTCACCCTCCAGACTTCACCTTCTCCTTCTCCTTCTTCTACTTCTTCTGATTCACCCTCCAGACTTCATCATCTCCTTCTCCTTGTTCTGCTTCTTCTGATTCACCCTCCAGACTTCACCTTCTCCTTCTCCTTCTTCTGCTTCTTCTGATTCACCCTCCAGACTTCACCTTCTCCTTCTCCTTCTTCTACTTCTTCTGATTCACCCTCCAGACTTCACCTTCTCCTTCTCCTTCTTCAACTTCTTCTGATTCACCCTCCAGACTTCACCTTCTACTTCTCCTTCTTCTGCTTCTCCTGATTCACCCTCCAGACTTCACCTTCTCCTTCTCCTTCTTCTGCTTCTTCTGATTCACCCTCCAGACTTCACCTTCTCCTTCTCCTTCTTCTGCTTCTTCTGATTCACCCTTCAGACTTCACCTTCTCCTTCTCCTTCTTCTGCTTCTTCTGATTCACCCTCCAGACCTCACCTTCTCCTTCTCCTTCTTCTACTTCTTCTGATTCACCCTCCAGACTTCATCTTCTCCTTCTCCTTCTTCTGCTCCTTCTGATTCACCCTCCAGACTTCACCTTCTCCTTCTCCTTCTTCTACTTCTTCTGATTCACCCTCCAGACTTCACCTTCTCCTTCTCCTTCTTCTTCTTCTTCTGATTCACCCTCCAGTCTTCACTTTCTCCTTCTCCTTCTTCTGCTTCTTCTGATTCACCCTCCAGACTTTACCTTCTCCTTCTCCTTCTTCCGCTTCTTCTGATTCACCCTCCTGACTTCACCTTCTCCTTCTCCTTCTTCTGCTTCTTCTGATTCACCCTCCAGACTTCACCTTCTTCTACTTCTTCTGATTCACCCTCCAGACTTCACCTTCTCCTTCTACTTCTTCTGCTTCTTCTGATTCACCCTCCAGACTTCACCTTCTCCTTCTCCTTCTTCTGCTTCTTCTGATTCACCCTCCAGACTTCACCTTCTCCCTCTCCTTCTTCTGCTTCTTCTGATTCACCCTCCAGACTTCACCTTCTCCTTCTCCTTCTTCTGCTTCTTCTGATACACACTCCAGACTTCACCTTCTCCTTCTCCTTCTTCTACTTCTTCTGATTCACCCTCCAGACTTCACCTTCTCCTTCTCCTTTTTCTGCTTCTTCTGATTCACCCTCCAGACTTCACCTTCTCATTCTCCTTCGTCTACTTCTTCTGATTCAGCCTCCAGACTTCACCTTCTACTTCTCCTTCTTCTGCTTCTTCTGATTCACCCTCCAGACTTCACCTTCTCCTTCTCCTTCTTCTGCTTCTTCTGATTCACCCTCCAGACTTCACCTTCTCCTTCTCCTTCTTCTACTTCTTCTGATTCGCCCTCCAGACTTCATCTTCTCCTTCTCCTTCTTCTGCTTCTTCTGATTCACCCTCCAGACTTCACCTTCTCCTTCTCCTTCTTCTGCTTCTTCTGATTCACCCTCCAGACTTCGCCTTCTCCTTCTCCTTCTTCTACTTCTTCTGATTCACCCTCCAGACTTCACCTTCTCCTTCTCCTTCTTCTACTTCTTCTGATTCACCCTCCAGTCTTCACCTTCTCCTTCTCCTTCTTCTGCTTCTTCTGATTCACCCTCCAGACTTCACCTTCTCCTTCTCCTTCTTCTGCTTCTTCTGATTCACCCTCCTGACTTCACCTTCTCCTTCCCCTTCTTCTGCTTCTTCTGATTCATCCTCCAGACTTCACCTTCTCCTTCTCCTTCTTCTACTTCTTCTGATTCACCCTCCAGACTTCACCTTCTTCTTCTACTTCTTCTGCATCTTCTGATTCACCCTCCAGACTTTACCTTCTCCTTCTCCTTCTTCTGCTTCTTCTGATTCACCCTCCAGACTTCACCTTCTCCCTCTCCTTCTACTGCTTCTTCTGATTCACCCTCCAGACTTCACCTTCTCCTTCTCCTTCTTCTGCTTCTTCTGATTCACTCTCCAGACTTCACCTTCTCCTTCTCCCTCTTCTACTTCTTCTGATTCACCCTCCAGACTTCACCTTCTCCTTCTCCTTCTTCTGCTTCTTCTGATTCACCCTCCAGACTTCACCTTCTCATTCTCCTTCGTCTACTTCTTCTGATTCAGGCTCCAGACTACAGCTTCTCCTTCTCCTTCTTCTACTTCTTCTGATTCACCCTCCAGACTTCACCTTCTCCTTCTCCTTCTTCTGCTTCTTCTGATTCACACTCCAGACTTCACCTTCTCCTTCTCCTTCTTCTACTTCTTCTGATTCACCCTCCAGACTTCACCTTCTCCTTCTCCTTCTTCTCCTTCTTCTGATTCACCCTCCAGACTTCACCTTCTCCTTCTCCTTCTTCGACTTCTTCTGCTTGTCCCTCCAGACTTCACCTTCTCCTTCTCCTTATTCTGCTTCTTCTGCTTCACCCTCCAGACTTCACCTTCTCCTTCTCCTTCTTCTGCTTCTTCTGCTTCACCCTCCAGACTTCACCTTCTCCTTCTCCTTCTTCTGCTTCTTCTGCTTCACCCTCCTGACTTCACCTACTCCTTCTCCTTCTTCTACTTCTTCTGATTCACCCTCCAGACTTCACCTTCTCCTTCTCCTTCTTCTGCTTCTTCTGCTTCACCCTCCAGACTTCACCATCTCCTTCTCCTTCTTCTGCTTCTTCTGTTTCACCCTCCAGACTTCACCTTCTCCCTCTCCTTCTTCTGCTTCTTCTGATTCACCCTCCAGACTTCACCTTCTCCTTCTCCTTCTTCTGCTTCTTCTGATACACACTCCAGACTTCACCTTCTCCTTCTCCTTCTTCTACTTCTTCTGATTCACCCTCCAGACTTCACCTTCTCCTTCTCCTTTTTCTGCTTCTTCTGATTCACCCTCCAGACTTCACCTTCTCATTCTCCTTCGTCTACTTCTTCTGATTCAGCATCCAGACTTCACCTTCTACTTCTCCTTCTTCTGCTTCTTCTGATTCACCCTCCAGACTTCACCTTCTCCTTCTCCTTCTTCTGCTTCTTCTGATTCACCCTCCAGACTTCACCTTCTCCTTCTCCTTCTTCTACTTCTTCTGATTCGCCCTCCAGACTTCATCTTCTCCTTCTCCTTCTTCTGCTTCTTCTGATTCACCCTCCAGATTTCACCTTCTCCTTCTCCTTCTTCTGCTTCTTCTGATTCACCCTCCAGACTTCGCCTTCTCCTTCTCCTTCTTCTACCTCTTCTGATTCACCCTCCAGACTTCACCTTCTCCTTCTCCTTCTTCTACTTCTTCTGATTCACCCTCCAGTCTTCACCTTCTCCTTCTCCTTCTTCTGCTTCTTCTGATTCACCCTCCAGACTTCACCTTCTCCTTCTCCTTCTTCTGCTTCTTCTGATTCACCCTCCTGACTTCACCTTCTCCTTCCCCTTCTTCTGCTTCTTCTGATTCACCCTCCAGACTTCACCTTCTCCTTCTCCTTCTTCTACTTCTTCTGATTCACCCTCCAGACTTCACCTTCTTCTTCTACTTCTTCTGCATCTTCTGATTCACCCTCCAGACTTTACCTTCTCCTTCTCCTTCTTCTGCTTCTTCTGATTCACCCTCCAGACTTCACCTTCTCCCTCTCCTGCTTCTGCTTCTTCTGATTCACCCTCCAGACTTCACCTTCTCCTTCTCCTTCTTCTGCTTCTTCTGATTCACTCTCCAGACTTCACCTTCTCCTTCTCCTTCTTCTACTTCTTCTGATTCACCCTCCAGACTTCACCTTCTCCTTCTCCTTCTTCTGCATCTTCTGATTCACCCTCCAGACTTCACCTTCTCATTCTCCTTCGTCTACTTCTTCTGATTCAGGCTCCAGACTACAGCTTCTCCTTCTCCTTCTTCTACTTCTTCTGATTCACCCTCCAGACTTCACCTTCTCCTTCTCCTTCTTCTGCTTCTTCTGATTCACCCTCCAGACTTCACCTTCTCCTTCTCCTTCTTCTACTTCTTCTGATTCACCCTCCAGACTTCACCTTCTCCTTCTCCTTCTTCTCCTTCTTCTGATTCACCCTCCAGACTTCACCTTCTCCTTCTCCTTCTTCGACTTCTTCTGCTTCTCCCTCCAGACTTCACCTTCTCCTTCTCCTTATTCTGCTTCTTCTGCTTCACCCTCCAGACTTCACCTTCTCCTTCTCCTTCTTCTGCTTCTTCTGCTTCACCCTCCAGACTTCACCTTCTCCTTCTCCTTCTTCTGCTTCTTCTGCTTCACCCTCCTGACTTCACCTACTCCTTCTCCTTCTTCTACTTCTTCTGATTCACCCTCCAGACTTCACCTTCTCCTTCTCCTTCTTCTGCTTCTTCTGCTTCACCCTCCAGACTTCACCATCTCCTTCTCCTTCTTCTGCTTCTTCTGTTTCACCCTCCAGACTTCACCTTCTCCTTCTCCTTCTTCTGCTTCTTCTGCTTCACCCTCCAGACTTCACCTTCTCCTTCTCCTTCTTCTGCTTCTTCTGCTTCACCCTCCTGACTTCACCTTCTCCTTCTCCTTCTTCTACTTCTTCTGATTCACCCTCCAGACTTCACCTCTCCTTCTCCTTCTTCTGCTTCTTCTGCTTCACCCTCCAGACTTCACCTTCTCCCTCTCCTTCTACTGCTTCTTCTGATTCACCCTCCAGACTTCACCTTCTCCTTCTCCTTCTTCTGCTTCTTCTGATTCACTCTCCAGACTTCACCTTCTCCTTCTCCCTCTTCTACTTCTTCTGATTCACCCTCCAGACTTCACCTTCTCCTTCTCCTTCTTCTGCTTCTTCTGATTCACCCTCCAGACTTCACCTTCTCATTCTCCTTCGTCTACTTCTTCTGATTCAGGCTCCAGACTACAGCTTCTCCTTCTCCTTCTTCTACTTCTTCTGATTCACCCTCCAGACTTCACCTTCTCCTTCTCCTTCTTCTGCTTCTTCTGATTCACACTCCAGACTTCACCTTCTCCTTCTCCTTCTTCGACTTCTTCTGCTTGTCCCTCCAGACTTCACCTTCTCCTTCTCCTTATTCTGCTTCTTCTGCTTCACCCTCCAGACTTCACCTTCTCCTTCTCCTTCTTCTGCTTCTTCTGCTTCACCCTCCAGACTTCACCTTCTCCTTCTCCTTCTTCTGCTTCTTCTGCTTCACCCTCCTGACTTCACCTACTCCTTCTCCTTCTTCTACTTCTTCTGATTCACCCTCCAGACTTCACCTTCTCCTTCTCCTTCTTCTGCTTCTTCTGCTTCACCCTCCAGACTTCACCATCTCCTTCTCCTTCTTCTGCTTCTTCTGTTTCACCCTCCAGACTTCACCTTCTCCCTCTCCTTCTTCTGCTTCTTCTGATTCACCCTCCAGACTTCACCTTCTCCTTCTCCTTCTTCTGCTTCTTCTGATACACACTCCAGACTTCACCTTCTCCTTCTCCTTCTTCTACTTCTTCTGATTCACCCTCCAGACTTCACCTTCTCCTTCTCCTTTTTCTGCTTCTTCTGATTCACCCTCCAGACTTCACCTTCTCATTCTCCTTCGTCTACTTCTTCTGATTCAGCATCCAGACTTCACCTTCTACTTCTCCTTCTTCTGCTTCTTCTGATTCACCCTCCAGACTTCACCTTCTCCTTCTCCTTCTTCTGCTTCTTCTGATTCACCCTCCAGACTTCACCTTCTCCTTCTCCTTCTTCTACTTCTTCTGATTCGCCCTCCAGACTTCATCTTCTCCTTCTCCTTCTTCTGCTTCTTCTGATTCACCCTCCAGATTTTACCTTCTCCTTCTCCTTCTTCTGCTTCTTCTGATTCACCCTCCAGACTTCGCCTTCTCCTTCTCCTTCTTCTACCTCTTCTGATTCACCCTCCAGACTTCACCATCTCCTTCTCCTTCTTCTACTTCTTCTGATTCACCCTCCAGTCTTCACCTTCTCCTTCTCCTTCTTCTGCTTCTTCTGATTCACCCTCCAGACTTCACCTTCTCCTTCTCCTTCTTCTGCTTCTTCTGATTCACCCTCCTGACTTCACCTTCTCCTTCCCCTTCTTCTGCTTCTTCTGATTCACCCTCCAGACTTCACCTTCTCCTTCTCCTTCTTCTACTTCTTCTGATTCACCCTCCAGACTTCACCTTCTTCTTCTACTTCTTCTGCATCTTCTGATTCACCCTCCAGACTTTACCTTCTCCTTCTCCTTCTTCTGCTTCTTCTGATTCACCCTCCAGACTTCACCTTCTCCCTCTCCTTCTTCTGCTTCTTCTGATTCACCCTCCAGACTTCACCTTCTCCTTCTCCTTCTTCTGCTTCTTCTGATTCACTCTCCAGACTTCACCTTCTCCTTCTCCTTCTTGTACTTCTTCTGATTCACCCTCCAGACTTCACCTTCTCCTTCTCCTTCTTCTGCATCTTCTGATTCACCCTCCAGACTTCACCTTCTCATTCTCCTTCGTCTACTTCTTCTGATTCAGGCTCCAGACTACAGCTTCTCCTTCTCCTTCTTCTACTTCTTCTGATTCACCCTCCAGACTTCACCTTCTCCTTCTCCTTCTTCTGCTTCTTCTGATTCACCCTCCAGACTTCACCTTCTCCTTCTCCTTCTTCTACTTCTTCTGATTCACCCTCCAGACTTCACCTTTTCCTTCTCCTTCTTCTCCTTCTTCTGATTCACCCTCCAGACTTCACCTTCTCCTTCTCCTTCTTCGACTTCTTCTGCTTCTCCCTCCAGACTTCACCTTCTCCTTCTCCTTATTCTGCTTCTTCTGCTTCACCCTCCAGACTTCACCTTCTCCTTCTCCTTCTTCTGCTTCTTCTGCTTCACCCTCCAGACTTCACCTTCTCCTTCTCCTTCTTCTGCTTCTTCTGCTTCACCCTCCTGACTTCACCTACTCCTTCTCCTTCTTCTACTTCTTCTGATTCACCCTCCAGACTTCACCTTCTCCTTCTCCTTCTTCTGCTTCTTCTGCTTCACCCTCCAGACTTCACCATCTCCTTCTCCTTCTTCTGCTTCTTCTGTTTCACCCTCCAGACTTCACCTTCTCCTTCTCCTTCTTCTGCTTCTTCTGCTTCACCCTCCAGACTTCACCTTCTCCTTCTCCTTCTTCTGCTTCTTCTGCTTCACCCTCCTGACTTCACCTTCTCCTTCTCCTTCTTCTACTTCTTCTGATTCACCCTCCAGACTTCACCTCTCCTTCTCCTTCTTCTGCTTCTTCTGCTTCACCCTCCAGTCTTCACCTTCTCCTTCTCGTTCTTCTGCTTCTTCTGCTGCGCCCTCCAGACTTCACCTTCTCCTTCTCCTTCTTCTGCTTCTTCTGATTCACCCTCCAGACTTCACCTTCTCCTTCTCCTTATTCTGCTTCTTCTGATTCACCCTCCAGACTTCACCTCTCCTTCTCCTTCTTCTACTTCTTCTGATTCATCCTCCAGACTACAGCTTCTCCTTCTCCTTCTTCTACTTCTTCTGATTCACCCTCCAGACTTCACCTTCTCCTTCTCCTTCTTCTGCTCCTTTTGATTCACCCTCCAGACTTGACCTTCTCCTTCTCCTTCTTCTACTTCTTCTGATTCACCCTCCAGACTTCACCTCCTCCTTCTCCTTCTTCTGCTTCTTCTGCTTCACCCTCCAGACTTCACCTTCTCCTTCTCCTTCTTCTGCTTCTTCTGCTTCACCCTCCAGACTTCACCTTCTCCTTCTCCTTCTTCTGCTTCTTCTGCTTCACCCTCCTTACTTCACCTTCTCCTTCTCCTTCTTCTTCTTCTTGTGATTCACCCTCCAGACTTCACCTTCTCCTTCTCCTTCTTCTGTTTCTTCTGCTTCACCCTCCAGACTTCACCTTCTCCTTCTCCTTCTTCTGCTTCTTCTGCTTCACCCTCCAGATTTCACTTTCTCCTTCTCCTTCTTCTGCTTCTTCTGCTTCACCCTCCTGACTTCACCTTCTCCTTCTCCTTCTTCTACTTCTTCTGATTCACCCTCCAGACTTCACCTTCTCCTTCTCCTTCTTCTGCTTCTTCTGCTTCACCCTTAGGACTTCACCTTCTCCTTCTCCTTCTTCTGCTTCTTCTGCTGCGCCCTCCAGGCTTCACCGTCTCCATCTCCTTCTTCTGCTTCTTCTGCTTCACCCTCCTGACTTCACCTTCTCCTTCTCCTTCTTCTACTTCTTCTGCTTCACCCCCCTGACTTCACCTTCTCCTTCTCCTTCTTCTGCTTCTTCTGATTCACCCTCCTAACTTCACCTTCTCCTTCTCCTTCTTCTGCTTCTTCTGATTCACCCTCCTGACTTCACCTTCTCCTTCTCCTTCTTCTGCTTCTTCTGATTCACCCTCCAGACTTCACCTTCTCCTTCTACTTCTTCTGCTTCTTCTGATTCACCCTCCAGACTTCACCTTCTCCTTCTCCTTCTTCTGCTTCTTCTGATTCACCCTCCAGACCTCACCTTCTCCTTCTCCTTCTTCTACTTCTTCTGATTCACCCTCCAGACTTCATCTTCTCCTTCTCCTTCTTCTGCTTCTTCTGATTCACGCTCCAGACTTCATCTTCTACTTCTCCTTCTTCTGCTTCTTCTGATGCACCCTCCAGACTTCAGCATCTCCTTCTCCTTCTTCTACTTCTTCTGATTCACCCTCCAGACTTCACCTTCTCCTTCTCCTTCTTCTCCTTCTTCTGATTCACCCTCCAGTCTTCACCTTCTTCTCCTTCTTCTGCTTCTTCTGCTTCACCCTCCAGACTTCACCTTCTCCTTCTCCTTCTTCTGCTTCTTCTGCTTCACCCTCCTGACTTCACCTTCTCCTTCTCCTTCTTCTACTTCTTCTGATTCACCCTCCAGACTTCACCTCTCCTTCTCCTTCTTCTGCTTCTTCTGCTTCACCCTCCAGACTTCACCTTCTCCTTCTCCTTCTTCTGCTTCTTCTGCTGCGCCCTCCAGACTTCACCTTCTCCTTCTCCTTCTTCTGCTTCTTCTGATTCACCCTCCAGACTTCACCTTCTCCTTCTCCTTATTCTGCTTCTTCTGATTCACCCTCCAGACTTCACCTCTCCTTCTCCTTCTTCTACTTCTTCTGATTCATCCTCCAGACTACAGCTTCTCCTTCTCCTTCTTCTACTTCTTCTGATTCACCCTCCAGACTTCACCTTCTCCTTCTCCTTCTTCTGCTCCTTTTGATTCACCCTCCAGACTTGACCTTCTCCTTCTCCTTCTTCTACTTCTTCTGATTCACCCTCCAGACTTCACCTCCTCCTTCTCCTTCTTCTGCTTCTTCTGCTTCACCCTCCAGACTTCACCTTCTCCTTCTCCTTCTTCTGCTTCTTCTGCTTCACCCTCCAGACTTCACTTTCTCCTTCTCCTTCTTCTGCTTCTTCTGCTTCACCCTCCTTACTTCACCTTCTCCTTCTCCTTCTTCTACTTCTTGTGATTCACCCTCCAGACTTCACCTTCTCCTTCTCCTTCTTCTGTTTCTTCTGCTTCACCCTCCAGACTTCACCTTCTCCTTCTCCTTCTTCTGCTTCTTCTGCTTCGCCCTCCAGACTTCACCTTCTCCTTCTCCTTCTTCTGCTTCTTCTGCTTCACCCTCCAGATTTCACTTTCTCCTTCTCCTTCTTCTGCTTCTTCTGCTTCACCCTCCTGACTTCACCTTCTCCTTCTCCTTCTTCTACTTCTTCTGATTCACCCTCCAGACTTCACCTTCTCCTTCTCCTTCTTCTGCTTCTTCTGCTTCACCCTTAGGACTTCACCTTCTCCTTCTCCTTCTTCTGCTTCTTCTGCTGCGCCCTCCAGGCTTCACCGTCTCCATCTCCTTCTTCTGCTTCTTCTGCTTCACCCTCCTGACTTCACCTTCTCCTTCTCCTTCTTCTACTTCTTCTGCTTCACCCCCCTGACTTCACCTTCTCCTTCTCCTTCTTCTGCTTCTTCTGATTCACCCTCCTAACTTCACCTTCTCCTTCTCCTTCTTCTGCTTCTTCTGATTCACCCTCCTGACTTCACCTTCTCCTTCTCCTTCTTCTGCTTCTTCTGATTCACCCTCCAGACTTCACCTTCTCCTTCTACTTCTTCTGCTTCTTCTGATTCACCCTCCAGACTTCACCTTCTCCTTCTCCTTCTTCTGCTTCTTCTGATTCACCCTCCAGACCTCACCTTCTCCTTCTCCTTCTTCTACTTCTTCTGATTCACCCTCCAGACTTCATCTTCTCCTTCTCCTTCTTCTGCTTCTTCTGATTCACGCTCCAGACTTCATCTTCTACTTCTCCTTCTTCTGCTTCTTCTGATGCACCCTCCAGACTTCAGCATCTCCTTCTCCTTCTTCTACTTCTTCTGATTCACCCTCCAGACTTCACCTTCTCCTTCTCCTTCTTCTCCTTCTTCTGATTCACCCTCCAGTCTTCACCTTCTTCTCCTTCTTCTGCTTCTTCTGCTTCACCGTCCAGACTTCACCTTCTCCTTCTCTTTCTTCTGCTTCTTCTGATTCACCCTCCAGACTTCACCTTCTCCTTCTCCTTCTTCTGATTCTTCAGATTCACCCTCCAGACTTCACCTTCTCCTTCTCCTTCTTCTGCTTCTTCTGATTCACCCTCCTGACTTCACCTTCTCCTTCTCCTTCTTCTACTTCTTCTGATTCACCCTCCTGACTTCACCTTCTCCTTCTCCTTCTTCTACTTCTTCTGCTTCACGCTCCAGACTTCACCTTCTCCTTCTCCTTCTTCTACTTCTTCTGATTCACCCTCCAGACTTCACCTTCTCCTTCTCCTTCTTCTGCTTCTTCTGATTCACCCTCCAGACTTCACCTTCTCCTTCTCCTTAATCTGCTTCTTCTGATTCACCCTCCAGACTTCACCTTCTCCTTCTCCTTCTTCTGCTTCTTCTGATTCACCCTCCAGACTTCATCTTCTCCTTCTCCTTCTTCTGCTTCTTCTGATTCACCCTCCAGACTTCACCTTCTCCTTCTCCTTCTTCTACTTCTTCTGATTCACCCTCCAGACTTCACCTTCTCCTTCTCCTTCTTCTGCTTCTTCTGCTTCACCCTCCAGACTTCACCTTCTCCTTCTCCTTCTTCTGCTTCTTCTGATTCACCCTCCAGACTTCACCTTCTCCTTCTACTTCTTCTGCTTCTTCTGATTCACCCTCCAGACTTCACCTTCTCCTTCTCCTTCTTCTGCTTCTTCTGATTCACCCTCCAGACCTCACCTTCTCCTTCTCCTTCTTCTACTTCTTCTGATTCACCCTCCAGACTTCATCTTCTCCTTCTCCTTCTTCTGCTTCTTCTGATTCACGCTCCAGACTTCATCTTCTACTTCTCCTTCTTCTGCTTCTTCTGATGCACCCTCCAGACTTCAGCATCTCCTTCTCCTTCTTCTACTTCTTCTGATTCACCCTCCAGACTTCACCTTCTCCTTCTCCTTCTTCTCCTTCTTCTGATTCACCCTCCAGTCTTCACCTTCTTCTCCTTCTTCTGCTTCTTCTGCTTCACCGTCCAGACTTCACCTTCTCCTTCTCTTTCTTCTGCTTCTTCTGATTCACCCTCCAGACTTCACCTTCTCCTTCTCCTTCTTCTGATTCTTCAGATTCACCCTCCAGACTTCACCTTCTCCTTCTCCTTCTTCTGCTTCTTCTGATTCACCCTCCTGACTTCACCTTCTCCTTCTCCTTCTTCTACTTCTTCTGATTCACCCTCCTGACTTCACCTTCTCCTTCTCCTTCTTCTACTTCTTCTGCTTCACGCTCCAGACTTCACCTTCTCCTTCTCCTTCTTCTACTTCTTCTGATTCACCCTCCAGACTTCACCTTCTCCTTCTCCTTCTTCTGCTTCTTCTGATTCACCCTCCAGACTTCACCTTCTCCTTCTCCTTAATCTGCTTCTTCTGATTCACCCTCCAGACTTCACCTTCTCCTTCTCCTTCTTCTGCTTCTTCTGATTCACCCTCCAGACTTCATCTTCTCCTTCTCCTTCTTCTGCTTCTTCTGATTCACCCTCCAGACTTCACCTTCTCCTTCTCCTTCTTCTACTTCTTCTGATTCACCCTCCAGACTTCACCTTCTCCTTCTCCTTCTTCTGCTTCTTCTGCTTCACCCTCCAGACTTCACCTTCTCCTTCTCCTTCTTCTACTTCTTCTGATTCACCCTCCAGACTTCACCTTCTCCTTCTCCTTCTTCTGCTTCTTCTGCTTCACCCTCCAGACTTCACCTTCTCCTTCTCCTTCTTCCACTTCTTCTGATTCACCCTCCAGACTTCACCTTCTCCTTCTCCTTCTTCTACTTCTTCTGATTCACCCTCCAGACTTCACCTTCTCCTTTTCCTTCTTCTACTTCTTCTGATTCACCCTCCTGACTTCACCTTGTCCTTCTCCTTCTTCTGCTTCTTCTGCTTCACCCTCCAGACTTCACCTTCTCCTTCTCCTTCTTCTGCTTCACCCTCCAGACTTTACCTTCTCCTTCTCCTTCTTCTGCTTCACCCTCCAGACTTCACCTTCTCCTTCTCCTTCTTCTGCTTCTTCTGCATCACCCTCCTTACTTCACCTTCTCCTTCTCCTTCTTCTACTTCTTCTGATTCACCCTCCAGACTTCACCTTCTCCTTTTCCTTCTTCTGCTTCTTCTGCTTCACCCTCCAGACTTCACCTTCTCCTTCTCCTTCTTCTGCTTCTTCTGCTTCACCCTCCAGATTTCACCTTCTCCTTCTCCTTCTTCTGCTTCTTCTGCTTCACCCTCCTGACTTCACCTTCTCCTTCTCCTTCTTCTACTTCTTCTGATTCACCCTCCAGACTTCACCTTCTCCTTCTCCTTCTTCTGCTTCTTCTGCTTCACCCTTAGGACTTCACCTTCTCCTTCTCCTTCTTCTGCTTCTTCTGCTGCGCCCTCCAGACTTCACCGTCTCCATCTCCTTCTTCTGCTTCTTCTGCTTCACCCTCCTGACTTCACCTTCTCCTTCTCCTTCTTCTGCTTCTTCTGCTTCACCCTCCTGACTTCACCTTCTCCTTCTCCTTCTTCTACTTCTTCTGCTTCACCCCCCTGACCTCAACTTCTCCTTCTCCTTCTTCTGCTTCTTCTGATTCACCCTCCTAACTTCACCTTCTCCTTCTCCTTCTTCTGCTTCTTCTGATTCACCCTCCTGACTTCACCTTCTCCTTCTCCTTCTTCTGCTTCTTCTGATTCACCCTCCAGACTTCACCTTCTCCTTCTCCTGCTTCTGCTTCTTCTGATTCACCCTCCAGACTTCACCTTCTCCTTCTCCTTCTTCTGCTTCTTCTGATTCACCCTCCAGACCTCACCTTCTCCTTCTCCTTCTTCTACTTCTTCTGATTCACCCTCCAGACTTCATCTTCTCCTTCTCCTTCTTCTGCTTCTTCTGATTCACGCTCCAGACTTCATCTTCTACTTCTCCTTCTTCTGCTTCTTCTGATTCACCCTCCAGACTTCACCATCTCCTTCTCCTTCTTCTACTTCTTCTGATTCACCCTCCAGACTTCACCTGCTCCTTCTCCTTCTTCTACTTCTTCTGATTCACCCTCCAGTCTTCATCTTCTCCTTCTCCTTCTTCTGCTTCTTCTGCTTCACCCTCCAGACTTCACCTTCTCCTTCTCTTTCTTCTGCTTCTTCTGATTCACCCTCCAGACTTCACCTTCTCCTTCTCCTTCGTCTGATTCTTCTGATTCACCCTCCAGACTTCACCTTCTCCTTCTCCTTCTTCTGCTTCTTCTGATTCACCCTCCTGACTTCACCTTCTCCTTCTCCTTCTTCTACTTCTTCTGATTCACCCTCCTGACTTCACCTTCTCCTTCTCCTTCTTCTACTTCTTCTGCTTCACCCTCCAGACTTCACCTTCTCCTTCTCCTTCTTCTGCTTCTTCTGCTTCACCCTCCAGACTTCACCTTCTCCTTCTTCTGCTTCTTCTGCTTCACCCTCCTTACTTCACCTTCTCCTTCTCCTTCTTCTACTTCTTGTGATTCACCCTCCAGACTTCACCTTCTCCTTCTCCTTCTTCTGTTTCTTCTGCTTCACCCTCCAGACTTCACCTTCTCCTTCTCCTTCTTCTGCTTCTTCTGCTTCGCCCTCCAGACTTCACCTTCTCCTTCTCCTTCTTCTGCTTCTTCTGCTTCACCCTCCAGATTTCACTTTCTCCTTCTCCTTCTTCTGCTTCTTCTGCTTCACCCTCCTGACTTCACCTTCTCCTTCTCCTTCTTCTACTTCTTCTGATTCACCCTCCAGACTTCACCTTCTCCTTCTCCTTCTTCTGCTTCTTCTGCTTCACCCTTAGGACTTCACCTTCTCCTTCTCCTTCTTCTGCTTCTTCTGCTGCGCCCTCCAGGCTTCACCGTCTCCATCTCCTTCTTCTGCTTCTTCTGCTTCACCCTCCTGACTTCACCTTCTCCTTCTCCTTCTTCTACTTCTTCTGCTTCACCCCCCTGACTTCACCTTCTCCTTCTCCTTCTTCTGCTTCTTCTGATTCACCCTCCTAACTTCACCTTCTCCTTCTCCTTCTTCTGCTTCTTCTGATTCACCAACCTGACTTCACCTTCTCCTTCTCCTTCTTCTGCTTCTTCTGATTCACCCTCCAGACTTCACCTTCTCCTTCTCCTTCTTCTGCTTCTTCTGATTCACCCTCCAGACTTCACCTTCTCCTTCTCCTTCTTCTGCTTCTTCTGATTCACCCTCCAGACCTCACCTTCTCCTTCTCCTTCTTCTACTTCTTCTGATTCACCCTCCAGACTTCATCTTCTCCTTCTCCTTCTTCTGCTTCTTCTGATTCACGCTCCAGACTTCATCTTCTACTTCTCCTTCTTCTGCTTCTTCTGATGCACCCTCCAGACTTCAGCATCTCCTTCTCCTTCTTCTACTTCTTCTGATTCACCCTCCAGACTTCACCTTCTCCTTCTCCTTCTTCTCCTTCTTCTGATTCACCCTCCAGTCTTCACCTTCTTCTCCTTCTTCTGCTTCTTCTGCTTCACCCTCCAGACTTCACCTTCTCCTTCTCTTTCTTCTGCTTCTTCTGATTCACCCTCCAGACTTCACCTTCTCCTTCTCCTTCTTCTGATTCTTCAGATTCACCCTCCAGACTTCACCTTCTCCTTCTCCTTCTTCTGCTTCTTCTGATTCACCCTCCTGACTTCACCTTCTCCTTCTCCTTCTTCTACTTCTTCTGATTCACCCTCCTGACTTCACCTTCTCCTTCTCCTTCTTCTACTTCTTCTGCTTCACTCTCCAGACTTCACCTTCTCCTTCTCCTTCTTCTACTTCTTCTGATTCACCCTCCAGACTTCACCTTCTCCTTCTCCTTCTTCTGCTTCTTCTGATTCACCCTCCAGACTTCACCTTCTCCTTCTCCTTAATCTGCTTCTTCTGATTCACCCTCCAGACTTCACCTTCTCCTTCTCCTTCTTCTGCTTCTTCTGATTCACCCTCCAGACTTCATCTTCTCCTTCTCCTTCTTCTGCTTCTTCTGATTCACCCTCCAGACTTCACCTTCTCCTTCTCCTTCTTCTACTTCTTCTGATTCACCCTCCGGACTTCACCTTCTCCTTCTCCTTCTTCTGCTTCTTCTGCTTCACCCTCCAGACTTCACCTTCTCCTTCTCCTTCTTCTCCTTCTTCTGATTCACCCTCCAGACTTCACCTTCTCCTTCTCCTTCTTCTGCTTCTTCTGCTTCACCCTCCAGACTTCACCTTCTCCTTCTCCTTCTTCCACTTCTTCTGATTCACCCTCCAGACTTCACCTTCTCCTTCTCCTTCTTCTACTTCTTCTGATTCACCCTCCAGACTTCACCTTCTCCTTTTCCTTCTTCTACTTCTTCTGATTCACCCTCCTGACTTCACCTTGTCCTTCTCCTTCTTCTGCTTCTTCTGCTTCACCCTCCAGACTTCACCTTCTCCTTCTCCTTCTTCTGCTTCACCCTCCAGACTTCACCTTCTCCTTCTCCTTCTTCTGCTTCACCCTCCAGACTTCACCTTCTCCTTCTCCTTCTTCTGCTTCTTCTGCATCACCCTCCTTACTTCACCTTCTCCTTCTCCTTCTTCTACTTCTTCTGATTCACCCTCCAGACTTCACCTTCTCCTTTTCCTTCTTCTGCTTCTTCTGCTTCACCCTCCAGACTTCACCTTCTCCTTCTCCTTCTTCTGCTTCTTCTGCTTCACCCTCCAGATTTCACCTTCTCCTTCTCCTTCTTCTGCTTCTTCTGCTTCACCCTCCTGACTTCACCTTCTCCTTCTCCTTCTTCTACTTCTTCTGATTCACCCTCCAGACTTCACCTTCTCCTTCTCCTTCTTCTGCTTCTTCTGCTTCACCCTTAGGGCTTCACCTTCTCCTTCTCCTTCTTCTGCTTCTTCTGCTGCGCCCTCCAGACTTCACCGTCTCCATCTCCTTCTTCTGCTTCTTCTGCTTCACCCTCCTGACTTCACCTTCTCCTTCTCCTTCTTCTGCTTCTTCTGCTTCACCCTCCTGACTTCACCTTCTCCTTCTCCTTCTTCTACTTCTTCTGCTTCACCCCCCTGACCTCAACTTCTCCTTCTCCTTCTTCTGCTTCTTCTGATTCACCCTCCTAACTTCACCTTCTCCTTCTCCTTCTTCTGCTTCTTCTGATTCACCCTCCTGACTTCACCTTCTCCTTCTCCTTCTTCTGCTTCTTCTGATTCACCCTCCAGACTTCACCTTCTCCTTCTCCTTCTTCTGCTTCTTCTGATTCACCCTCCAGACTTCACCTTCTCCTTCTCCTTCTTCTGCTTCTTCTGATTCACCCTCCAGACCTCACCTTCTCCTTCTCCTTCTTCTACTTCTTCTGATTCACCCTCCAGACTTCATCTTCTCCTTCTCCTTCTTCTGCTTCTTCTGATTCACGCTCCAGACTTCATCTTCTACTTCTCCTTCTTCTGCTTCTTCTGATGCACCCTCCAGACTTCAGCATCTCCTTCTCCTTCTTCTACTTCTTCTGATTCACCCTCCAGACTTCACCTTCTCCTTCTCCTTCTTCTCCTTCTTCTGATTCACCCTCCAGTCTTCACCTTCTTCTCCTTCTTCTGCTTCTTCTGCTTCACCCTCCAGACTTCACCTTCTCCTTCTCTTTCTTCTGCTTCTTCTGATTCACCCTCCAGACTTCACCTTCTCCTTCTCCTTCTTCTGATTCTTCAGATTCACCCTCCAGACTTCACCTTCTCCTTCTCCTTCTTCTGCTTCTTCTGATTCACCCTCCTGACTTCACCTTCTCCTTCTCCTTCTTCTACTTCTTCTGATTCACCCTCCTGACTTCACCTTCTCCTTCTCCTTCTTCTACTTCTTCTGCTTCACTCTCCAGACTTCACCTTCTCCTTCTCCTTCTTCTACTTCTTCTGATTCACCCTCCAGACTTCACCTTCTCCTTCTCCTTCTTCTGCTTCTTCTGATTCACCCTCCAGACTTCACCTTCTCCTTCTCCTTAATCTGCTTCTTCTGATTCACCCTCCAGACTTCACCTTCTCCTTCTCCTTCTTCTGCTTCTTCTGATTCACCCTCCAGACTTCATCTTCTCCTTCTCCTTCTTCTGCTTCTTCTGATTCACCCTCCAGACTTCACCTTCTCCTTCTCCTTCTTCTACTTCTTCTGATTCACCCTCCAGACTTCACCTTCTCCTTCTCCTTCTTCTGCTTCTTCTGCTTCACCCTCCAGACTTCACCTTCTCCTTCTCCTTCTTCTCCTTCTTCTGATTCACCCTCCAGACTTCACCTTCTCCTTCTCCTTCTTCTGCTTCTTCTGCTTCACCCTCCAGACTTCACCTTCTCCTTCTCCTTCTTCCACTTCTTCTGATTCACCCTCCAGACTTCACCTTCTCCTTCTCCTTCTTCTACTTCTTCTGATTCACCCTCCAGACTTCACCTTCTCCTTTTCCTTCTTCTACTTCTTCTGATTCACCCTCCTGACTTCACCTTGTCCTTCTCCTTCTTCTGCTTCTTCTGCTTCACCCTCCAGACTTCACCTTCTCCTTCTCCTTCTTCTGCTTCACCCTCCAGACTTCACCTTCTCCTTCTCCTTCTTCTGCTTCACCCTCCAGACTTCACCTTCTCCTTCTCCTTCTTCTGCTTCTTCTGCATCACCCTCCTTACTTCACCTTCTCCTTCTCCTTCTTCTACTTCTTCTGATTCACCCTCCAGACTTCACCTTCTCCTTTTCCTTCTTCTGCTTCTTCTGCTTCACCCTCCAGACTTCACCTTCTCCTTCTCCTTCTTCTGCTTCTTCTGCTTCACCCTCCAGATTTCACCTTCTCCTTCTCCTTCTTCTGCTTCTTCTGCTTCACCCTCCTGACTTCACCTTCTCCTTCTCCTTCTTCTACTTCTTCTGATTCACCCTCCAGACTTCACCTTCTCCTTCTCCTTCTTCTGCTTCTTCTGCTTCACCCTTAGGACTTCACCTTCTCCTTCTCCTTCTTCTGCTTCTTCTGCTGCGCCCTCCAGACTTCACCGTCTCCATCTCCTTCTTCTGCTTCTTCTGCTTCACCCTCCTGACTTCACCTTCTCCTTCTCCTTCTTCTGCTTCTTCTGCTTCACCCTCCTGACTTCACCTTCTCCTTCTCCTTCTTCTACTTCTTCTGCTTCACCCCCCTGACCACAACTTCTCCTTCTCCTTCTTCTGCTTCTTCTGATTCACCCTCCTAACTTCACCTTCTCCTTCTCCTTCTTCTGCTTCTTCTGATTCACCCTCCTGACTTCACCTTCTCCTTCTCCTTCTTCTGATTCACCCTCCAGACTTCACCTTCTCCTTCTCCTGCTTCTGCTTCTTCTGATTCACCCTCCAGACTTCACCTTCTCCTTCTCCTTCTTCTGCTTCTTCTGATTCACCCTCCAGACCTCACCTTCTCCTTCTCCTTCTTCTACTTCTTCTGATTCACCCTCCAGACTTCATCTTCTCCTTCTCCTTCTTCTGCTTCTTCTGATTCACGCTCCAGACTTCATCTTCTACTTCTCCTTCTTCTGCTTCTTCTGATTCACCCTCCAGACTTCACCTTCTCCTTCTCCTTCTTCTACTTCTTCTGATTCACCCTCCAGACTTCACCTGCTCCTTCTCCTTCTTCTACTTCTTCTGATTCACCCTCCAGTCTTCATCTTCTCCTTCTCCTTCTTCTGCTTCTTCTGCTTCACCCTCCAGACTTCACCTTCTCCTTCTCTTTCTTCTGCTTCTTCTGATTCACCCTCCAGACTTCACCTTCTCCTTCTCCTTCGTCTGATTCTTCTGATTCACCCTCCAGACTTCACCTTCTCCTTCTCCTTCTTCTGCTTCTTCTGATTCACCCTCCTGACTTCACCTTCTCCTTCTCCTTCTTCTACTTCTTCTGATTCACCCTCCTGACTTCACCTTCTCCTTCTCCTTCTTCTACTTCTTCTGCTTCACCCTCCAGACTTCACCTTCTCCTTCTCCTTCTTCTACTTCTTCTGATTCACCCTCCAGACTTCACCTTCTCCTTCTCCTTCTTCTGCTTCTTCTGATTCACCCTCCAGACTTCACATTCTCCTTCTCCTTATTCTGCTTCTTCTGATTCACCCTCCAGACTTCACCTTCTCCTTCTCCTTCTTCTGCTTCTTCTGATTCACCCTCCAGACTTCACCTTCTCCTTCTCCTTCTTCTGCTTCTGCTGATTCACCCTCCAGACTTCACCTTCTCCTTCTCCTTCTTCTACTTCTTCTGATTCACCCTCCAGACTTCACCTTCTCCTTCTCCTTCTTCTGCTTCTTCTGATTCACCCTCCAGACTTCACCTTCTCCTTCTCCTTCTTCTGCTTCTTCTGATTCACCCTCCAGACTTCGCCTTCTCCTTCTCCTTCTTCTACTTCTTCTGATTCACCCTCCAGACTTCACCTTCTCCTTCTCCTTCTTCTACTTCTTCTGATTCACCCTCCAGACTTCACCTTCTACTTCTCCTTCTTCTGCTTCTTCTGATTCACCCTCCAGACTTCACCTTCTCCTTCTCCTTCTTCTGCTTCTTCTGATTCACCCTCCAGACTTCACCTTCTCCTTCTCCTTCTTCTGCTTCTTCTGATTCACCCTTCAGACTTCACCTTCTCCTTCTCCTTCTTCTGCTTCTTCTGATTCACCCTCCAGACCTCACCTTCTCCTTCTCCTTCTTCTACTTCTTCTGATTCACCCTCCAGACTTCATCTTCTCCTTCTCCTTCTTCTGCTTCTTCTGATTCACCCTCCAGACTTCACCTTCTCCTTCTCCTTCTTCTGCTTCTTCTGATTCACCCTCCAGACTTCGCCTTCTCCTTCTCCTTCTTCTACTTCTTCTGATTCACCCTCCAGACTTCACCTTCTCCTTCTCCTTCTTCTACTTCTTCTGATTCACCCTCCAGTCTTCACCTTCTCCTTCTCCTTCTTCTGCTTCTTCTGATTCACCCTCCAGACTTCACCTTCTCCTTCTCCTTCTTCTGCTTCTTCTGATGCACCCTCCAGACTTCAGCATCTCCTTCTCCTTCTTCTACTTCTTCTGATTCACCCTCCAGACTTCACCTTCTCCTTCTCCTTCTTCTCCTTCTTCTGATTCATCCTCCAGTCTTCACCTTCTTCTCCTTCTTCTGCTTCTTCTGCTTCACCCTCCAGACTTCACCTTCTCCTTCTCTTTCTTCTGCTTCTTCTGATTCACCCTCCAGACTTCACCTTCTCCTTCTCCTTCTTCTGATTCTTCAGATTCACCCTCCAGACTTCACCTTCTCCTTCTCCTTCTTCTGCTTCTTCTGATTCACCCTCCTGACTTCACCTTCTCCTTCTCCTTCTTCTACTTCTTCTGATTCACCCTCCTGACTTCACCTTCTCCTTCTCCTTCTTCTACTTCTTCTGCTTCACTCTCCAGACTTCACCTTCTCCTTCTCCTTCTTCTACTTCTTCCGATTCACCCTCCAGACTTCACCTTCTCCTTCTCCTTCTTCTGCTTCTTCTGATTCACCCTCCAGACTTCACCTTCTCCTTCTCCTTAATCTGCTTCTTCTGATTCACCCTCCAGACTTCACCTTCTCCTTCTCCTTCTTCTGCTTCTTCTGATTCACCCTCCAGACTTCATCTTCTCCTTCTCCTTCTTCTGCTTCTTCTGATTCACCCTCCAGACTTCACCTTCTCCTTCTCCTTCTTCTACTTCTTCTGATTCACCCTCCAGACTTCACCTTCTCCTTCTCCTTCTTCTGCTTCTTCTGCTTCACCCTCCAGACTTCACCTTCTCCTTGTCCTTCTTCTACTTCTTCTGATTCACCCTCCAGACTTCACCTTCTCCTTCTCCTTCTTCTGCTTCTTCTGCTTCACCCTCCAGACTTCACCTTCTCCTTCTCCTTCTTCCACTTCTTCTGATTCACCCTCCAGACTTCACCTTCTCCTTCTCCTTCTTCTACTTCTTCTGATTCACCCTCCAGACTTCACCTTCTCCTTTTCCTTCTTCTACTTCTTCTGATTCACCCTCCTGACTTCACCTTGTCCTTCTCCTTCTTCTGCTTCTTCTGCTTCACCCTCCAGACTTCACCTTCTCCTTCTCCTTCTTCTGCTTCACCCTCCAGACTTCACCTTCTCCTTCTCCTTCTTCTGCTTCACCCTCCAGACTTCACCTTCTCCTTCTCCTTCTTCTGCTTCTTCTGCATCACCCTCCTTACTTCACCTTCTCCTTCTCCTTCTTCTACTTCTTCTGATTCACCCTCCAGACTTCACCTTCTCCTTTTCCTTCTTCTGCTTCTTCTGCTTCACACTCCAGACTTCACCTTCTCCTTCTCCTTCTTCTGCTTCTTCTGCTTCACCCTCCAGATTTCACCTTCTCCTTCTCCTTCTTCTGCTTCTTCTGCTTCACCCTCCTGACTTCACCTTCTCCTTCTCCTTCTTCTACTTCTTCTGATTCACCCTCCAGACTTCACCTTCTCCTTCTCCTTCTTCTGCTTCTTCTGCTTCACCCTTAGGACTTCACCTTCTCCTTCTCCTTCTTCTGCTTCTTCTGCTGCGCCCTCCAGACTTCACCGTCTCCATCTCCTTCTTCTGCTTCTTCTGCTTCACCCTCCTGACTTCACCTTCTCCTTCTCCTTCTTCTGCTTCTTCTGCTTCACCCTCCTGACTTCACCTTCTCCTTCTCCTTCTTCTACTTCTTCTGCTTCACCCCCCTGACCTCAACTTCTCCTTCTCCTTCTTCTGCTTCTTCTGATTCACCCTCCTAACTTCACCTTCTCCTTCTCCTTCTTCTGCTTCTTCTGATTCACCCTCCTGACTTCACCTTCTCCTTCTCCTTCTTCTGCTTCTTCTGATTCACCCTCCAGACTTCACCTTCTCCTTCTCCTGCTTCTGCTTCTTCTGATTCACCCTCCAGACTTCACCTTCTCCTTCTCCTTCTTCTGCTTCTTCTGATTCACCCTCCAGACCTCACCTTCTCCTTCTCCTTCTTCTACTTCTTCTGATTCACCCTCCAGACTTCATCTTCTCCTTCTCCTTCTTCTGCTTCTTCTGATTCACGCTGCAGACTTCACCTTCTCCTTCTCCTTCTTCTGCTTCTTCTGCTTCACCCTCCAGACTTCACCTTCTCCTTCTCCTTCTTCCACTTCTTCTGATTCACCCTCCAGACTTCACCTTCTCCTTCTCCTTCTTCTACTTCTTCTGATTCACCCTCCAGACTTCACCTTCTCCTTTTCCTTCTTCTACTTCTTCTGATTCACCCTCCTGACTTCACCTTGTCCTTCTCCTTCTTCTGCTTCTTCTGCTTCACCCTCCAGACTTCACCTTCTCCTTCTCCTTCTTCTGCTTCACCCTCCAGACTTCACCTTCTCCTTCTCCTTCTTCTGCTTCACCCTCCAGACTTCACCTTCTCCTTCTCCTTCTTCTGCTTCTTCTGCATCACCCTCCTTACTTCACCTTCTCCTTCTCCTTCTTCTACTTCTTCTGATTCACCCTCCAGACTTCACCTTCTCCTTTTCCTTCTTCTGCTTCTTCTGCTTCACCCTCCAGACTTCACCTTCTCCTTCTCCTTCTTCTGCTTCTTCTGCTTCACCCTCCAGATTTCACCTTCTCCTTCTCCTTCTTCTGCTTCTTCTGCTTCACCCTCCTGACTTCACCTTCTCCTTCTCCTTCTTCTACTTCTTCTGATTCACCCTCCAGACTTCACCTTCTCCTTCTCCTTCTTCTGCTTCTTCTGCTTCACCCTTAGGGCTTCACCTTCTCCTTCTCCTTCTTCTGCTTCTTCTGCTGCGCCCTCCAGACTTCACCGTCTCCATCTCCTTCTTCTGCTTCTTCTGCTTCACCCTCCTGACTTCACCTTCTCCTTCTCCTTCTTCTGCTTCTTCTGCTTCACCCTCCTGACTTCACCTTCTCCTTCTCCTTCTTCTACTTCTTCTGCTTCACCCCCCTGACCTCAACTTCTCCTTCTCCTTCTTCTGCTTCTTCTGATTCACCCTCCTAACTTCACCTTCTCCTTCTCCTTCTTCTGCTTCTTCTGATTCACCCTCCTGACTTCACCTTCTCCTTCTCCTTCTTCTGCTTCTTCTGATTCACCCTCCAGACTTCACCTTCTCCTTCTCCTTCTTCTGCTTCTTCTGATTCACCCTCCAGACTTCACCTTCTCCTTCTCCTTCTTCTGCTTCTTCTGATTCACCCTCCAGACCTCACCTTCTCCTTCTCCTTCTTCTACTTCTTCTGATTCACCCTCCAGACTTCATCTTCTCCTTCTCCTTCTTCTGCTTCTTCTGATTCACGCTCCAGACTTCATCTTCTACTTCTCCTTCTTCTGCTTCTTCTGATGCACCCTCCAGACTTCAGCATCTCCTTCTCCTTCTTCTACTTCTTCTGATTCACCCTCCAGACTTCACCTTCTCCTTCTCCTTCTTCTCCTTCTTCTGATTCACCCTCCAGTCTTCACCTTCTTCTCCTTCTTCTGCTTCTTCTGCTTCACCCTCCAGACTTCACCTTCTCCTTCTCTTTCTTCTGCTTCTTCTGATTCACCCTCCAGACTTCACCTTCTCCTTCTCCTTCTTCTGATTCTTCAGATTCACCCTCCAGACTTCACCTTCTCCTTCTCCTTCTTCTGCTTCTTCTGATTCACCCTCCTGACTTCACCTTCTCCTTCTCCTTCTTCTACTTCTTCTGATTCACCCTCCTGACTTCACCTTCTCCTTCTCCTTCTTCTACTTCTTCTGCTTCACTCTCCAGACTTCACCTTCTCCTTCTCCTTCTTCTACTTCTTCTGATTCACCCTCCAGACTTCACCTTCTCCTTCTCCTTCTTCTGCTTCTTCTGATTCACCCTCCAGACTTCACCTTCTCCTTCTCCTTAATCTGCTTCTTCTGATTCACCCTCCAGACTTCACCTTCTCCTTCTCCTTCTTCTGCTTCTTCTGATTCACCCTCCAGACTTCATCTTCTCCTTCTCCTTCTTCTGCTTCTTCTGATTCACCCTCCAGACTTCACCTTCTCCTTCTCCTTCTTCTACTTCTTCTGATTCACCCTCCAGACTTCACCTTCTCCTTCTCCTTCTTCTGCTTCTTCTGCTTCACCCTCCAGACTTCACCTTCTCCTTCTCCTTCTTCTCCTTCTTCTGATTCACCCTCCAGACTTCACCTTCTCCTTCTCCTTCTTCTGCTTCTTCTGCTTCACCCTCCAGACTTCACCTTCTCCTTCTCCTTCTTCCACTTCTTCTGATTCACCCTCCAGACTTCACCTTCTCCTTCTCCTTCTTCTACTTCTTCTGATTCACCCTCCAGACTTCACCTTCTCCTTTTCCTTCTTCTACTTCTTCTGATTCACCCTCCTGACTTCACCTTGTCCTTCTCCTTCTTCTGCTTCTTCTGCTTCACCCTCCAGACTTCACCTTCTCCTTCTCCTTCTTCTGCTTCACCCTCCAGACTTCACCTTCTCCTTCTCCTTCTTCTGCTTCACCCTCCAGACTTCACCTTCTCCTTCTCCTTCTTCTGCTTCTTCTGCATCACCCTCCTTACTTCACCTTCTCCTTCTCCTTCTTCTACTTCTTCTGATTCACCCTCCAGACTTCACCTTCTCCTTTTCCTTCTTCTGCTTCTTCTGCTTCACCCTCCAGACTTCACCTTCTCCTTCTCCTTCTTCTGCTTCTTCTGCTTCACCCTCCAGATTTCACCTTCTCCTTCTCCTTCTTCTGCTTCTTCTGCTTCACCCTCCTGACTTCACCTTCTCCTTCTCCTTCTTCTACTTCTTCTGATTCACCCTCCAGACTTCACCTTCTCCTTCTCCTTCTTCTGCTTCTTCTGCTTCACCCTTAGGACTTCACCTTCTCCTTCTCCTTCTTCTGCTTCTTCTGCTGCGCCCTCCAGACTTCACCGTCTCCATCTCCTTCTTCTGCTTCTTCTGCTTCACCCTCCTGACTTCACCTTCTCCTTCTCCTTCTTCTGCTTCTTCTGCTTCACCCTCCTGACTTCACCTTCTCCTTCTCCTTCTTCTACTTCTTCTGCTTCACCCCCCTGACCACAACTTCTCCTTCTCCTTCTTCTGCTTCTTCTGATTCACCCTCCTAACTTCACCTTCTCCTTCTCCTTCTTCTGCTTCTTCTGATTCACCCTCCTGACTTCACCTTCTCCTTCTCCTTCTTCTGATTCACCCTCCAGACTTCACCTTCTCCTTCTCCTGCTTCTGCTTCTTCTGATTCACCCTCCAGACTTCACCTTCTCCTTCTCCTTCTTCTGCTTCTTCTGATTCACCCTCCAGACCTCACCTTCTCCTTCTCCTTCTTCTACTTCTTCTGATTCACCCTCCAGACTTCATCTTCTCCTTCTCCTTCTTCTGCTTCTTCTGATTCACGCTCCAGACTTCATCTTCTACTTCTCCTTCTTCTGCTTCTTCTGATTCACCCTCCAGACTTCACCTTCTCCTTCTCCTTCTTCTACTTCTTCTGATTCACCCTCCAGACTTCACCTGCTCCTTCTCCTTCTTCTACTTCTTCTGATTCACCCTCCAGTCTTCATCTTCTCCTTCTCCTTCTTCTGCTTCTTCTGCTTCACCCTCCAGACTTCACCTTCTCCTTCTCTTTCTTCTGCTTCTTCTGATTCACCCTCCAGACTTCACCTTCTCCTTCTCCTTCGTCTGATTCTTCTGATTCACCCTCCAGACTTCACCTTCTCCTTCTCCTTCTTCTGCTTCTTCTGATTCACCCTCCTGACTTCACCTTCTCCTTCTCCTTCTTCTACTTCTTCTGATTCACCCTCCTGACTTCACCTTCTCCTTCTCCTTCTTCTACTTCTTCTGCTTCACCCTCCAGACTTCACCTTCTCCTTCTCCTTCTTCTACTTCTTCTGATTCACCCTCCAGACTTCACCTTCTCCTTCTCCTTCTTCTGCTTCTTCTGATTCACCCTCCAGACTTCACATTCTCCTTCTCCTTATTCTGCTTCTTCTGATTCACCCTCCAGACTTCACCTTCTCCTTCTCCTTCTTCTGCTTCTTCTGATTCACCCTCCAGACTTCACCTTCTCCTTCTCCTTCTTCTGCTTCTGCTGATTCACCCTCCAGACTTCACCTTCTCCTTCTCCTTCTTCTACTTCTTCTGATTCACCCTCCAGACTTCACCTTCTCCTTCTCCTTCTTCTGCTTCTTCTGATTCACCCTCCAGACTTCACCTTCTCCTTCTCCTTCTTCTGCTTCTTCTGATTCACCCTCCAGACTTCGCCTTCTCCTTCTCCTTCTTCTACTTCTTCTGATTCACCCTCCAGACTTCACCTTCTCCTTCTCCTTCTTCTACTTCTTCTGATTCACCCTCCAGACTTCACCTTCTACTTCTCCTTCTTCTGCTTCTTCTGATTCACCCTCCAGACTTCACCTTCTCCTTCTCCTTCTTCTGCTTCTTCTGATTCACCCTCCAGACTTCACCTTCTCCTTCTCCTTCTTCTGCTTCTTCTGATTCACCATTCAGACTTCACCTTCTCCTTCTCCTTCTTCTGCTTCTTCTGATTCACCCTCCAGACCTCACCTTCTCCTTCTCCTTCTTCTACTTCTTCTGATTCACCCTCCAGACTTCATCTTCTCCTTCTCCTTCTTCTGCTTCTTCTGATTCACCCTCCAGACTTCACCTTCTCCTTCTCCTTCTTCTGCTTCTTCTGATTCACCCTCCAGACTTCGCCTTCTCCTTCTCCTTCTTCTACTTCTTCTGATTCACCCTCCAGACTTCACCTTCTCCTTCTCCTTCTTCTACTTCTTCTGATTCACCCTCCAGTCTTCACCTTCTCCTTCTCCTTCTTCTGCTTCTTCTGATTCACCCTCCAGACTTCACCTTCTCCTTCTCCTTCTTCTGCTTCTTCTGATGCACCCTCCAGACTTCAGCATCTCCTTCTCCTTCTTCTACTTCTTCTGATTCACCCTCCAGACTTCACCTTCTCCTTCTCCTTCTTCTCCTTCTTCTGATTCATCCTCCAGTCTTCACCTTCTTCTCCTTCTTCTGCTTCTTCTGCTTCACCCTCCAGACTTCACCTTCTCCTTCTCTTTCTTCTGCTTCTTCTGATTCACCCTCCAGACTTCACCTTCTCCTTCTCCTTCTTCTGATTCTTCAGATTCACCCTCCAGACTTCACCTTCTCCTTCTCCTTCTTCTGCTTCTTCTGATTCACCCTCCTGACTTCACCTTCTCCTTCTCCTTCTTCTACTTCTTCTGATTCACCCTCCTGACTTCACCTTCTCCTTCTCCTTCTTCTACTTCTTCTGCTTCACTCTCCAGACTTCACCTTCTCCTTCTCCTTCTTCTACTTCTTCCGATTCACCCTCCAGACTTCACCTTCTCCTTCTCCTTCTTCTGCTTCTTCTGATTCACCCTCCAGACTTCACCTTCTCCTTCTCCTTAATCTGCTTCTTCTGATTCACCCTCCAGACTTCACCTTCTCCTTCTCCTTCTTCTGCTTCTTCTGATTCACCCTCCAGACTTCATCTTCTCCTTCTCCTTCTTCTGCTTCTTCTGATTCACCCTCCAGACTTCACCTTCTCCTTCTCCTTCTTCTACTTCTTCTGATTCACCCTCCAGACTTCACCTTCTCCTTCTCCTTCTTCTGCTTCTTCTGCTTCACCCTCCAGACTTCACCTTCTCCTTCTCCTTCTTCTACTTCTTCTGATTCACCCTCCAGACTTCACCTTCTCCTTCTCCTTCTTCTGCTTCTTCTGCTTCACCCTCCAGACTTCACCTTCTCCTTCTCCTTCTTCCACTTCTTCTGATTCACCCTCCAGACTTCACCTTCTCCTTCTCCTTCTTCTACTTCTTCTGATTCACCCTCCAGACTTCACCTTCTCCTTTTCCTTCTTCTACTTCTTCTGATTCACCCTCCTGACTTCACCTTGTCCTTCTCCTTCTTCTGCTTCTTCTGCTTCACCCTCCAGACTTCACCTTCTCCTTCTCCTTCTTCTGCTTCACCCTCCAGACTTCACCTTCTCCTTCTCCTTCTTCTGCTTCACCCTCCAGACTTCACCTTCTCCTTCTCCTTCTTCTGCTTCTTCTGCATCACCCTCCTTACTTCACCTTCTCCTTCTCCTTCTTCTACTTCTTCTGATTCACCCTCCAGACTTCACCTTCTCCTTTTCCTTCTTCTGCTTCTTCTGCTTCACACTCCAGACTTCACCTTCTCCTTCTCCTTCTTCTGCTTCTTCTGCTTCACCCTCCAGATTTCACCTTCTCCTTCTCCTTCTTCTGCTTCTTCTGCTTCACCCTGTGACTTCACCTTCTCCTTCTCCTTCTTCTACTTCTTCTGATTCACCCTCCAGACTTCACCTTCTCCTTCTCCTTCTTCTGCTTCTTCTGCTTCACCCTTAGGACTTCACCTTCTCCTTCTCCTTCTTCTGCTTCTTCTGCTGCGCCCTCCAGACTTCACCGTCTCCATCTCCTTCTTCTGCTTCTTCTGCTTCACCCTCCTGACTTCACCTTCTCCTTCTCCTTCTTCTGCTTCTTCTGCTTCACCCTCCTGACTTCACCTTCTCCTTCTCCTTCTTCTACTTCTTCTGCTTCACCCCCCTGACCTCAACTTCTCCTTCTCCTTCTTCTGCTTCTTCTGATTCACCCTCCTAACTTCACCTTCTCCTTCTCCTTCTTCTGCTTCTTCTGATTCACCCTCCTGACTTCACCTTCTCCTTCTCCTTCTTCTGCTTCTTCTGATTCACCCTCCAGACTTCACCTTCTCCTTCTCCTGCTTCTGCTTCTTCTGATTCACCCTCCAGACTTCACCTTCTCCTTCTCCTTCTTCTGCTTCTTCTGATTCACCCTCCAGACCTCACCTTCTCCTTCTCCTTCTTCTACTTCTTCTGATTCACCCTCCAGACTTCATCTTCTCCTTCTCCTTCTTCTGCTTCTTCTGATTCACGCTGCAGACTTCATCTTCTACTTCTCCTTCTTCTGCTTCTTCTGATTCACCCTCCAGACTTCACCTTCTCCTTCTCCTTCTTCTACTTCTTCTGATTCACCCTCCAGACTTCACCTGCTCCTTCTCCTTCTTCTACTTCTTCTGATTCACCCTCCAGTCTTCATCTTCTCCTTCTCCTTCTTCTGCTTCTTCTGCTTCACCCTCCAGACTTCACCTTCTCCTTCTCTTTCTTCTGCTTCTTCTGATTCACCCTCCAGACTTCACCTTCTCCTTCTCCTTCGTCTGATTCTTCTGATTCACCCTCCAGACTTCACCTTCTCCTTCTCCTTCTTCTGCTTCTTCTGATTCACCCTCCTGACTTCACCTTCTCCTTCTCCTTCTTCTACTTCTTCTGATTCACCCTCCTGACTTCACCTTCTCCTTCTCCTTCTTCTACTTCTTCTGCTTCACCCTCCAGACTTCACCTTCTCCTTCTCCTTCTTCTACTTCTTCTGATTCACCCTCCAGACTTCACCTTCTCCTTCTCCTTCTTCTGCTTCTTCTGATTCACCCTCCAGCCTTCACCTTCTCCTTCTCCTTCTTCTGCTTCTGCTGATTCACCCTCCAGACTTCACCTTCTCCTTCTCCTTCTTCTACTTCTTCTGATTCACCCTCCAGACTTCACCTTCTCCTTCTCCTTCTTCTGCTTCTTCTGATTCACCCTCCAGACTTCACCTTCTCCTTCTCCTTCTTCTGCTTCTTCTGATTCACCCTCCAGACTTCGCCTTCTCCTTCTCCTTCTTCTACTTCTTCTGATTCACCCTCCAGACTTCACCTTCTCCTTCTCCTTCTTCTACTTCTTCTGATTCACCCTCCAGACTTCACCTTCTACTTCTCCTTCTTCTGCTTCTTCTGATTCACCCTCCAGACTTCACCTTCTCCTTCTCCTTCTTCTGCTTCTTCTGATTCACCCTCCAGACTTCACCTTCTCCTTCTCCTTCTTCTGCTTCTTCTGATTCACCCTTCAGACTTCACCTTCTCCTTCTCCTTCTTCTGCTTCTTCTGATTCACCCTCCAGACCTCACCTTCTCCTTCTCCTTCTTCTACTTCTTCTGATTCACCCTCCAGACTTCATCTTCTCCTTCTCCTTCTTCTGCTTCTTCTGATTCACCCTCCAGACTTCACCTTCTCCTTCTCCTTCTTCTGCTTCTTCTGATTCACCCTCCAGACTTCGCCTTCTCCTTCTCCTTCTTCTACTTCTTCTGATTCACCCTCCAGACTTCACCTTCTCCTTCTCCTTCTTCTACTTCTTCTGATTCACCCTCCAGTCTTCACCTTCTCCTTCTCCTTCTTCTGCTTCTTCTGATTCACCCTCCAGACTTCACCTTCTCCTTCTCCTTCTTCTGCTTCTTCTGATTCACCCTCCTGACTTCACCTTCTCCTTCTCCTTCTTCTGCTTCTTCTGATTCACCCTCCAGACTTCAACTTCTCCTTCTCCTTCTTCTACTTCTTCTGATTCACCCTCCAGACTTCACCTTCTCCTTCTACTTCTTCTGCTTCTTCTGATTCACCCTCCAGACTTCACCTTCTCCTTCTCCTTCTTCTGCTTCTTCCGATTCACCCTCCAGACTTCACCTTCTCCTTCTCCTTCTTCTGCTTCTTCTGGTTCACCCTCCAGACTTCACCTTCTCCTTATCCTTCTTGTACCTCTTCTGATCCATCCTCCAGACTTCACCTTCTCCTTCTCCTTCTTCTGCTTCTTCTGATTCACCCTCCAGACTTCACCTTCTCCTTCTCCTTCGTCTACTTCTTCTGATTCACCCTCCAGACTACACCTTCTCCTTCTCCTTCTTCTCCTTCTTCTGATTCACCCTCCAGACTTCACCTTCTCCTTCTCCTTCTTCTGCTTCTTCCGATTCACCCTCCAGACTTCACCTTCTCCTTCTCCTTCTTCTACTTCTTCTGATTCACCCTCCAGACTTTACCTTCGCCTTCTCCTTCTTCTACTTCTTCTGATTCACCCTCCAGACTTCACCTTCTCCTTCTCCTTCTTCTACTTCTTCTGCTTCTCCCTCCAGACTTCACCTTCCCGTTCTCCTTCTTCTGCTTCTTCTGATTCACCCTCCAGACTTCACCTTCTCCTTCTCCTTCTTCTACTTCTTCTGATTCACCCTGCAGACTTCACCTTCTCCTTCTCCTTCTTCTACTTCTTCTGATTCACCCTCCAGACTTCACCTTCTCCCTCTCCTTCTTCTGCTTCTTCTGATTCACCCTCCAGACTTCACCTTCTCCTTCTCCTTCTTCTGCTTCTTCTGATTCACCCTCCAGACTTCACCTTCTCCTTCTTCTGCTTCTTCTGATTCACCCTTCAGACTTCACCTTCTCCTTCTCCTTCTTCTGCTTCTTCTGATTCACCCTCCAGACCTCACCTTCTCCTTCTCCTTCTTCTACTTCTTCTGATTCACCCTCCAGACTTCATCTTCTCCTTCTCCTTCTTCTGCTTCTTCTGATTCACCCTCCAGACTTCACCTTCTCCTTCTCCTTCTTCTGCTTCTTCTGATTCACCCTCCAGACTTCGCCTTCTCCTTCTCCTTCTTCTACTTCTTCTGATTCACCCTCCAGACTTCACCTTCTCCTTCTCCTTCTTATACTTCTTCTGATTCACCCTCCAGTCTTCACCTTCTCCTTCTCCTTCTTCTGCTTCTTCTGATTCACCCTCCAGACTTCACCTTCTCCTTCTCCTTCTTCTGCTTCTTCTGATTCACCCTCCTGACTTCACCTTCTCCTTCTCCTTCTTCTGCTTCTTCTGATTCACACTCCAGACTTCACCTTCTCCTTCTCCTTCTTCTACTTCTTCTGATTCACCCTCCAGACTTCACCTTCTCCTTCTCCTTCTTCTGCTTCTTCTGGTTCACCCTCCAGACTTCACCTTCTCCTTATCCTTCTTCTACCTCTTCTGATTCACCCTCCAGACTTCACCTTCTCCTTCTCCTTCTTCTGCTTCGTCTGATTCACCCTCCAGACTTCACCTTCTCCTTCTCCTTCTTCTGCTTCTTCTGGTTCACCCTCCAGACTTCACCTTCTCCTTATCCTTCTTCTACCTCTTCTGATTCACCCTCCAGACTTCACCTTCTCCTTTTCCTTCTTCTGCTTCTTCTGATTCACCCTCCAGATTTCACCTTCTCCTTCTCCTTCGTCTACTTCTTCTGATTCACCCTCCAGACTACACCTTCTCCTTCTCCTTCTTCTGATTCACCCTCCAGACTTCACCTTCTCCTTCTCCTTCTTATGCTTCTTCCGATTCACCCTCCAGACTTCACCTTCTCCTTCTCCTTCTTCTACTTCTTCTGATTCACCCTCCAGACTTTCCCTTCGCCTTCTCCTTCTTCTACTTCTTCTGATTCACCCTCCAGACTTCAGCTAATCCTTCTCCTTCTTCTACTTCTTCTGCTTCTCCCTCCAGACTTCACCTTCCCGTTCTCCTTCTTCTGCTTCTTCTGATTCACCCTCCAGACTTCACCTTCTCCTTCTCCTTCTTCTACTTCTTCTGATTCACCCTCCAGACTTCACCTTCTCCTTCTCCTTCTTCTACTTCTTCTGATTCACCCTCCAGACTTCACCTTCTCCTTCTCCTTCTTCTACTTCTTCTGATTCACCCTCCTGACTTCACCTTCTCCTTCTCCTTCTTCTGCTTCTTCTGCTTCACCCTCCAGACTTCACCTTCTCCTTCTCCTTCTTCTGCTTCTTCTGCTTCACCCTCCAGACTTCACCTTCTCCTTCTCCTTCTTCTGCTTCTTCTGCTTCACCCTCCTGACTTCACCTTCTTCTTCTCCTTCTTCTACTTCTTCTGATTCACCATCCAGACTTCACCTTCTCCTTCTCCTTCTTCTGCTTGTTCTGCTTCAACCTCCTGACTTCACCTTCTCCTTCTCCTTCTTCTACTTCTTCTGTTTCACCCTCCAGACTTCACCTTCTCCTTCTCCTTCTTCTGCTTCTTCTGCTTCACCCTCCAGACTGCACCTTCTCCTTCTCCTTCTTCTGCTTCTTCTGCTGCGCCCTCCAGACTTCAGCTTCTCCTTCTCCTTCTTCTGCTTCTTCTGCTTCACCCTCCTGACTTCACCTTCTCCTTCTCCTTCTTCTACTTCTTCTGCTTCACCCCCCTGACTTCAACTTCTCCTTCTCCTTCTTCTGCTTCTTCTGATTCACCCTCCTAACTTCACCTTCTCCTTCTCCTTCTTCTGCTTCTTCTGATTCACCCTCCAGACTTCACCTTCTCCTTCTCCTTCTTCTGCTTCTTCTGATTCACCCTCCAGACCTCACCTTCTCCTTCTCCTTCTTCTACTTCTTCTGATTCACCCTCCAGACTTCATCTTCTCCTTCTTCTTCTTCTGCTTCTTCTGATTCACCCTCCAGACTTCACCTTCTCCTTCTCCTTATTCTGCTTCTTCTGATTCACCCTCCAGACTTCACCTTCTCCTTCAAACTCTTCTACTTCTTCTGATTCACCCTCCAGACTTCACCTTCTCCTTCTCCTTCTTCTACTTCTTCTGATTCACCCTCCAATCTTCACCTTCTCCTTCTCCTTCTTCTGTTTCTTCTGCTTCACCCTCCAGACATCACCTTCTCCTTCTCTTTCTTCTGCTTCTTCTGATTCACCCTCCAGACTTTACCTTCTCCTTCTCCTTCTTCTGATTCTTCTGATTCACCATCCAGACTTCACCTTCTCCTTCTCCTTCTTCAGCTTCTTCTGATTCACCCTCCTGACTTCACCTACTCCTTCTCCTTCTTCTACTTCTTCTGATTCACCCTCCTGACTTCACCTTCTCCTTCTCCTTCTTCTACTTCTTCTGCTTCACCCTCCAGACTTCACCTTCTCCTTCTCCTTCTTCTACTTCTTCTGATTCACCCTCCAGACTTCACCTTCTCCTTCTTCTGCTTCTTCTGATTCACCCTCCAGACTTCACCTTCTCCTTCTCCTTCTTCTACTTCTTCTGATTCACCCTCCAGACTTCATCTTCTCCTTCTCCTTATTCTGCTTCTTCTGATTCACCCTCCAGACTTCACCTTCTCCTTCTCCTTCTTCTGCTTCTTCTGATTCACCCTCCAGACTTCACCTTCTCCTTCTCCTTCTTCTGCTTCTGCTGATTCACCCTCCAGACTTCACCTTCTCCTTCTCCTTCTTCTACTTCTTCTGATTCACCCTCCAGACTTCATCTTCTCCTTCTCCTTCTTCTGCTTCTTCTGATTCACCCTCCAGACTTCACCTTCTCCTTCTCCTTCTTCTGCTTCTTCTGATTCACCCTCCAGACTTCGCCTTCTCCTTCTCCTTCTTCTACTTCTTCTGATTCACCCTCCAGACTTCACCTTCTCTTTCTCCTTCTTCTACATCTTCTGATTCACCCTCCAGACTTCACCTTCTCCTTCTCCTTCTTCTGCTTCTTCTGATTCACCCTCCAGACTTCACCTTCTCCTTCTCCTTCTTCTGCTTCTTCTGATTCACCCTCCAGACTTCACCTTCTCCTTCTCCTTCTTCTGCTTCTTCTGATTCACCCTTCAGACTTCACCTTCTCCTTCTCCTTCTTCTGCTTCTTCTGATTCACCCTCCAGACCTCACCTTCTCCTTCTCCTTCTTCTACTTCTTCTGATTCACCCTCCAGACTTCATCTTCTCCTTCTCCTTCTTCTGCTTCTTCTGATTCACCCTCCAGACTTCACCTTCTCCTTCTCCTTCTTCTGCTTCTTCTGATTCACACTCCAGACTTCGCCTTCTCCTTCTCCTTCTTCTACTTCTTCTGATTCACCCTCCAGACTTCACCTTCTCCTTCTCCTTCTTCTACTTCTTCTGATTCACCCTCCAGTCTTCACCTTCTCCTTCTCCTTCTTCTGCTTCTTCTGATTCACCCTCCAGACTTCACCTTCTCCTTCTCCTTCTTCTGCTTCTTCTGATTCATCCTCCTGACTTCACCTTCTCCTTCTCCTTCTTCTGCTTCTTCTGATTCACCCTCCAGACTTCACCTTCTCCTTCTCCTTCTTCTACTTCTTCTGATTCACCCTCCAGACTTCACCTTCTCCTTCTACTTCTTCTGCTTCTTCTGATTCACCCTCCAGACTTCACCTTCTCCTTCTCCTTCTTCTGCTTCTTCCGATTCACCCTCCAGACTTCACCTTCTCCTTCTCCTTCTTCTGCTTCTTCTGGTTCACCCTCCAGACTTCACCTTCTCCTTATCCTTCTTCTACCTCTTCTGATCCACCCTCCAGACTTCACCTTCTCCTTCTCCTTCTTCTGCTTCTTCTGATTCACCCTCCAGACTTCACCTTCTCCTTCTCCTTCGTCTACTTCTTCTGATTCACCCTCCAGACTACACCTTCTCCTTCTCCTTCTTCTACTTCTTCTGATTCACCCTCCAGACTTCACCTTCTCCTTCTCCTTCTTCTGCTTCTTCCGATTCACCCTCCAGACTTCACCTTCTCCTTCTCCTTCTTCTACTTCTTCTGATTCACCCTCCAGACTTTACCTTCGCCTTCTCCTTCTTCTACTTCTTCTGATTCACCCTCCAGACTTCACCTTCTCCTTCTCCTTCTTCTACTTCTTCTGCTTCTCCCTCCAGACTTCACCTTCCCGTTCTCCTTCTTCTGCTTCTTCTGATTCACCCTCCAGACTTCCCCTTCTCCTTCTCCTTCTTCTACTTCTTCTGATTCACCCTGCAGACTTCACCTTCTCCTTCTCCTTCTTCTACTTCTTCTGATTCACCCTCCAAACTTCACCTTCTCCTTCTCCTTCTTCTGCTTCTTCTGATTCACCCTCCAGACTTCACCTTCTCCTTCTCCTTCTTCTGCTTCTTCTGATTCACCCTCCAGACTTCACCTTCTCCTTTTCCTTCTTCTGCTTCTTCTGATTCACCCTTCAGACTTCACCTTCTCCTTCTCCTTCTTCTGCTTCTTCTGATTCACCCTCCAGACCTCACCTTCTCCTTCTCCTTCTTCTACTTCTTCTGATTCACCCTCCAGATTTCATCTTCTCCTTCTCCTTCTTCTGCTTCTTCTGATTCACCCTCCAGACTTCACCTTCTCCTTCTCCTTCTTCTGCTTCTTCTGATTCACCCTCCAGACTTCACCTTCTCCTTCTCCTTCTTCTGCTTCTTCTGATTCACCCTCCAGACTTCACCTTCTCCTTCTCCTTCTTCTGCTTCTTCTGATTCACCCTTCAGACTTCACCTTCTCCTTCTCCTTCTTCTGCTTCTTCTGATTCACCCTCCAGACCTCACCTTCTCCTTCTCCTTCTTCTACTTCTTCTCATTCACCCTCCAGACTTCATCTTCTCCTTCTCCTTCTTCTGCTTCTTCTGATTCACCCTCCAGACTTCACCTTCTCCTTCTCCTTCTTCTGCTTCTTCTGATTCACCCTCCAGACTTCGCCTTCTCCTTCTCCTTCTTCTACTTCTTCTGATTCACCCTCCAGACTTCACCTTCTCCTTCTCCTTCTCCTACTTCTTCTGATTCACCCTCCAGTCTTCACCTTCTCCTTCTCCTTCTTCTGCTTCTTCTGATTCACCCTCCAGACTTCACCTTCTCCTTCTCCTTCTTCTGCTTCTTCTGATTCACCCTCCTGACTTCACCTTCTCCTTCTCCTTCTTCTGCTTCTTCTGATTCACCCTCCAGACTTCACCTTCTCCTTCTCCTTCTTCTACTTCTTCTGATTCACCCTCCAGACTTCGCCTTCTCCTTCTCCTTCTTCTACTTCTTCTGATTCACCCTCCAGACTTCACCTTCTCCTTCTCCTTCTCCTACTTCTTCTGATTCACCCTCCAGTCTTCACCTTCTCCTTCTCCTTCTTCTGCTTCTTCTGATTCACCCTCCAGACTTCACCTTCTCCTTCTCCTTCTTCTGCTTCTCCTGATTCACCCTCCTGACATCACCTTCTCCTTCTCCTTCTTCTGCTTCTTCTGATTCACCCTCCAGACTTCGCCTTCTCCTTCTCCTTCTTCTACTTCTTCTGATTCACCCTCCAAACTTCACCTTCTCCTTCTCCTTCTCTTACTTCTTCTGGTTCACACTCCAGACTTCACCTTCTCCTTATCCTTCTTCTACCTCTTCTGATCCATCCTCCAGACTTCACCTTCTCCTTCTCCTTCTTCTGCTTCTTCTAATTCACCCTCCAGACTTCACCTTCTCCTTCTCCTTCGTCTACTTCTTCTGATTCACCCTCCAGACTACACCTTCTCCTTCTCCTTCTTCTCCTTCTTCTGATTCACCCTCCAGACTTCACCTTCTCCTTCTCCTTCTTCTGCTTCTTCCGATTCACCCTCCAGACTTCACCTTCTCCTTCTCCTTCTTCTACTTCTTCTGATTCACCCTCCAGACTTTACCTTCGCCTTCTCCTTCTTCTACTTCTTCTGATTCACCCTCCAGACTTCACCTTCTCCTTCTCCTTCTTCTACTTCTTCTGCTTCTCCCTCCAGACTTCACCTTCCCGTTCTCCTTCTTCTGCTTCTTCTGATTCACCCTCCAGACTTCACCTTCTCCTTCTCCTTCTTCTACTTCTTCTGATTCACCCTGCAGACTTCACCTTCTCCTTCTCCTTCTTCTACTTCTTCTGATTCACCCTCCAGACTTCACCTTCTCCCTCTCCTTCTTCTGCTTCTTCTGATTCACCCTCCAGACTTCACCTTCTCCTTCTCCTTCTTCTGCTTCTTCTGATTCACCCTCCAGACTTCACCTTCTCCTTCTTCTGCTTCTTCTGATTCACCCTTCAGACTTCACCTTCTCCTTCTCCTTCTTCTGCTTCTTCTGATTCACCCTCCAGACCTCACCTTCTCCTTCTCCTTCTTCTACTTCTTCTGATTCACCCTCCAGACTTCATCTTCTCCTTCTCCTTCTTCTGCTTCTTCTGATTCACCCTCCAGACTTCACCTTCTCCTTCTCCTTCTTCTGCTTCTTCTGATTCACCCTCCAGACTTCGCCTTCTCCTTCTCCTTCTTCTACTTCTTCTGATTCACCCTCCAGACTTCACCTTCTCCTTCTCCTTCTTATACTTCTTCTGATTCACCCTCCAGTCTTCACCTTCTCCTTCTCCTTCTTCTGCTTCTTCTGATTCACCCTCCAGACTTCACCTTCTCCTTCTCCTTCTTCTGCTTCTTCTGATTCAACCTCCTGACTTCACCTTCTCCTTCTCCTTCTTCTGCTTCTTCTGATTCACCCTCCAGACTTCACCTTCTCCTTCTCCTTCTTCTACTTCTTCTGCTTCACGCTCCAGACTTCACCTTCTCCTTCTCCTTAATCTGCTTCTTCTGATTCACCCTCCAGACTTCACCTCCTCCTTCTCCTTCTTCTGCTTCTTCTGATTCACCCTCCAGACTTCACCTTCTCCTTCTCCTTCTTCTGCTTCTTCTGGTTCACCCTCCAGACTTCACCTTCTCCTTATCCTTCTTCTACCTCTTCTGATTCACCCTCCAGACTTCACCTTCTCCTTTTCCTTCTTCTGCTTCTTCTGATTCACCCTCCAGATTTCACCTTCTCCTTCTCCTTCGTCTACTTCTTCTGATTCACCCTCCAGACTACACCTTCTCCTTCTCCTTCTTCTACTTCTTCTGATTCACCCTCCAGACTTCACCTTCTCCTTCTCCTTCTTATGCTTCTTCCGATTCACCCTCCAGACTTCACCTTCTCCTTCTCCTTCTTCTACTTCTTCTGCTTCACCCTCCAGACTTCACCTTCTCCTTCTCCTTCTTCTGCTTCTTCTGCTTCACCCTCCTGACTTCACCTTCTTCTTCTCCTTCTTCTACTTCTTCTGATTCACCCTCCAGACTTCACCTTCTCCTTCTCCTTCTTCTACTTCTTCTGATTCACCCTCCTGACTTCACCTTCTCCTTCTCCTTCTTCTACTTCTTCTGATTCACCCTCCAGACTTCAGCTTCTCCTTCTTCTTCTACTTCTTCTGCTTCTCCCTCCAGACTTCACCTTCCCGTTCTCCTTCTTCTGCTTCTTCTGATTCACCCTCCAGACTTCACCTTCTCCTTCTCCTTCTTCTACTTCTTCTGATTCACCCTCCAGACTTCACCTTCTCCTTCTCCTTCTTCTACTTCTTCTGATTCACCCTCCAGACTTCACCTTCTCCTTCTCCTTCTTCTACTTCTTCTGATTCACCCTCCTGACTTCACCTTCTCCTTCTCCTTCTTCTGCTTCTTCTGCTTCACCCTCCAGACTTCACCTTCTCCTTCTCCTTCTTCTGCTTCTTCTGCTTCACCCTCCAGACTTCACCTTCTCCTTCTCCTTCTTCTGCTTCTTCTGCTTCACCCTCCTGACTTCACCTTCTTCTTCTCCTTCTTCTACTTCTTCTGATTCACCATCCAGACTTCACCTTCTCCTTCTCCTTCTTCTGCTTCTTCTGCTTCAATCTCCTGACTTCACCTTCTCCTTCTCCTTCTTCTACTTCTTCTGTTTCACCCTCCAGACTTCACCTTCTCCTTCTCCTTCTTCTGCTTCCTCTGCTTCACCCTCCAGACTGCACCTTCTCCTTCTCCTTCTTCTGCTTCTTCTGCTGCGCCCTCCAGACTTCAGCTTCTCCTTCTCCTTCTTCTGCTTCTTCTGCTTCACCCTCCTGACTTCACCTTCTCCTTCTCCTTCTTCTACTTCTTCTGCTTCACCCCCCTGACTTCAACTTCTCCTTCTCCTTCTTCTGCTTCTTCTGATTCACCCTCCTAACTTCACCTTCTCCTTCTCCTTCTTCTGCTTCTTCTGATTCACCCTCCACACTTCACCTTCTCCTTCTCCTTCTTCTGCTTCTTCTGATTCTCCCTCCAGACCTCACCTTCTCCTTCTCCTTCTTCTACTTCTTCTGATTCACCCTCCAGACTTCATCTTCTCCTTCTTCTTCTTCTGCTTCTTCTGATTCACCCTCCAGACTTCACCTTCTCCTTCTCCTTATTCTGCTTCTTCTGATTCACCCTCCAGACTTCACCTTCTCCTTCAACTTCTTCTACTTCTTCTGATTCACCCTCCAGACTTCACCTTCTCCTTCTCCTTCTTCTACTTCTTCTGATTCACCCTCCAGTCTTCACCTTCTCCTTCTCCTTCTTCTGTTTCTTCTGCTTCACCCTCCAGACATCACCTTCTCCTTCTCTTTCTTCTGCTTCTTCTGATTCACCCTCCAGACTTTACCTTCTCCTTCTCCTTCTTCTGATTCTTCTGATTCACCATCCAGACTTCACCTTCTCCTTCTCCTTCTTCAGCTTCTTCTGATTCACCCTCCTGACTTCACCTTCGCCTTCTCCTTCTTCTACTTCTTCTGATTCACCCTCCTGACTTCACCTTCTCCTTCTCCTTCTTCTACTTCTTCTGCTTCACCCTCCAGACTTCACCTTCTCCTTCTCCTTCTTCTACTTCTTCTGATTCACCCTCCAGACTTCACCTTCTCCTTCTTCTGCTTCTTCTGATTCACCCTCCAGACTTCACCTTCTCCTTCTCCTTCTTCTACTTCTTCTGATTCACCCTCCAGACTTCATCTTCTCCTTCTCCTTATTCTGCTTCTTCTGATTCACCCTCCAGACTTCACCTTCTCCTTCTCCTTCTTCTGCTTCTTCTGATTCACCCTCCAGACTTCACCTTCTCCTTCTCCTTCTTCTGCTTCTGCTGATTCACCCTCCAGACTTTGCCTTCTCCTTCTCCTTCTTCTACTTCTTCTGATTCACCCTCCAGACTTCACCTTCTCCTTCTCCTTCTTCTACATCTTCTGATTCACCCTCCAGACTTCACCTTCTCCTTCTCCTTCTTCTGCTTCTTCTGATTCACCCTCCAGACTTCACCTTCTCCTTCTCCTTCTTCTGCTTCTTCTGATTCACCCTCCAGACTTCACCTTCTCCTTCTCCTTCTTCTGCTTCTTCTGATTCACCCTTCAGACTTCACCTTCTCCTTCTCCTTCTTCTGCTTCTTCTGATTCACCCTCCAGACCTCACCTTCTCCTTCTCCTTCTTCTACTTCTTCTGATTCACCCTCCAGACTTCATCTTCTCCTTCTCCTTCTTCTGCTTCTTCTGATTCACTCTCCAGACTTCACCTTCTCCTTCTCCTTCTTCTGCTTCTTCTGATTCACCCTCCAGACTTCGCCTTCTCCTTCTCCTTCTTCTACTTCTTCTGATTCACCCTCCAGACTTCACCTTCTCCTTCTCCTTCTTCTACTTCTTCTGATTCACCCTCCAGTCTTCACCTTCTCCTTCTCCTTCTTCTGCTTCTTCTGATTCACCCTCCAGACTTCACCTTCTCCTTCTCCTTCTTCTGCTTCTTCTGATTCATCCTCCTGACTTCACCTTCTCCTTCTCCTTCTTCTGCTTCTTCTGATTCACCCTCCAGACTTCACCTTCTCCTTCTCCTTCTTCTACTTCTTCTGATTCACCCTCCAGACTTCACCTTCTCCTTCTACTTCTTCTGCTTCTTCTGATTCACCCTCCAGACTTCACCTTCTCCTTCTCCTTCTTCTGCTTCTTCCGATTCACCCTCCAGACTTCACCTTCTCCTTCTCCTTCTTCTGTTTCTTCTGGTTCACCCTCCAGACTTCACCTTCTCCTTATCCTTCTTCTACCTCTTCTGATCCACCCTCCAGACTTCACCTTCTCCTTCTCCTTCTTCTGCTTCTTCTGATTCACCCTCCAGACTTCACCTTCTCCTTCTCCTTCGTCTACTTCTTCTGATTCACCCTCCAGACTACACCTTCTCCTTCTCCTTCTTCTACTTCTTCTGATTCACCCTCCAGACTTCACCTTCTCCTTCTCCTTCTTCTGCTTCTTCCGATTCACCCTCCAGAGTTCACCTTCTCCTTCTCCTTCTTCTACTTCTTCTGATTCACCCTCCAGACTTTACCTTCGCCTTCTCCTTCTTCTACTTCTTCTGATTCACCCTCCAGACTTCACCTTCTCCTTCTCCTTCTTCTACATCTTCTGCTTCTCCCTCCAGACTTCACCTTCCCGTTCTCCTTCTTCTGCTTCTTCTGATTCACCCTCCAGACTTCCCCTTCTCCTTCTCCTTCTTCTGCTTCTTCTGATTCACCCTGCAGACTTCACCTTCTCCTTCTCCTTCTTCTACTTCTTCTGATTCACCCTCCAGACTTCACCTTCTCCTTCTCCTTCTTCTGCTTCTTCTGATTCACCCTCCAGACTTCACCTTCTCCTTCTCCTTCTTCTGCTTCTTCTGATTCACCCTCCAAACATCACCTTCTCCTTTTCCTTCTTCTGCTTCTTCTGATTCACCCTTCAGACTTCACCTTCTCCTTCTCCTTCTTCTGCTTCTTCTGATTCACCCTCCAGACCTCACCTTCTCCTTCTCCTTCTTCTACTTCTTCTGATTCACCCTCCAGATTTCATCTTCTCCTTCTCCTTCTTCTGCTTCTTCTGATTCACCCTCCAGACTTCACCTTCTCCTTCTCCTTCTTCTGCTTCTTCTGATTCACCCTCCAGACTTCACCTTCTCCTTCTCCTTCTTCTGCTTCTTCTGATTCACCCTCCAGACTTCACCTTCTCCTTCTCCTTCTTCTGCTTCTTCTGATTCACCCTTCAGACTTCACCTTCTCCTTCTCCTTCTTCTGCTTCTTCTGATTCACCCTCCAGACCTCACCTTCTCCTTCTCCTTCTTCTACTTCTTCTCATTCACCCTCCAGACTTCATCTTCTCCTTCTCCTTCTTCTGCTTCTTCTGATTCACCCTCCAGACTTCACCTTCTCCTTCTCCTTCTTCTGCTTCTTCTGATTCACCCTCCAGACTTCGCCTTCTCCTTCTCCTTCTTCTACTTCTTCTGATTCACCCTCCAGACTTCACCTTCTCCTTCTCCTTCTCCTACTTCTTCTGATTCACCCTCCAGTCTTCACCTTCTCCTTCTCCTTCTTCTGCTTCTTCTGATTCACCCTCCAGACTTCACCTTCTCCTTCTCCTTCTTCTGCTTCTTCTGATTCACCCTCCTGACTTCACCTTCTCCTTCTCCTTCTTCTGCTTCTTCTGATTCACCCTCCAGACTTCACCTTCTCCTTCTCCTTCTTCTACTTCTTCTGATTCACCCTCCAGACTTCACCTTCTCCTTCTACTTCTTCTGCTTCTTCTGATTCACCCTCCAGACGTCACCTTCTCCTTCTCCTTCTTCTGCTTCTTCCGATTCACCCTCCAGACTTCACCTTCTCCTTCTCCTTCTTCTGCTTCTTCTGGTTCACCCTCCAGACTTCACCTTCTCCTTATCCTTCTTCTACCTCTTCTGATCCACCCTCCAGACTTCACCTTCTCCTTCTCCTTCTTCTGCTTCTTCTGATTCACCCTCCAGACTTCACCTTCTCCTTCTCCTTCGTCTACTTCTTCTGATTCACCCTCCAGACTACACCTTCTCCTTCTCCTTCTTCTACTTCTTCTGATTCACCCTCCAGACTTCACCTTCTCCTTCTCCTTCTTCTGCTTCTTCCGATTCACCCTCCAGACTTCACCTTCTCCTTCTCCTTCTTCTACTTCTTCTGATTCACCCTCCAGACTTTACCTTCGCCTTCTCCTTCTTCTACTTCTTCTGATTCACCCTCCAGACTTCACCTTCTCCTTCTCCTTCTTCTACTTCTTCTGCTTCTCCCTCCAGACTTCACCTTCCCGTTCTCCTTCTTCTGCTTCTTCTGATTCACCCTCCAGACTTCCCCTTCTCCTTCTCCTTCTTCTACTTCTTCTGATTCACCCTGCAGACTTCACCTTCTCCTTCTCCTTCTTCTACTTCTTCTGATTCACCCTCCAGACTTCACCTTCTCCTTCTCCTTCTTCTGCTTCTTCTGATTCACCCTCCAGACTTCACCTTCTCCTTCTCCTTCTTCTGCTTCTTCTGATTCACCCTCCAGACTTCACCTTCTCCTTTTCCTTCTTCTGCTTCTTCTGATTCACCCTTCAGACTTCACCTTCTCCTTCTCCTTCTTCTGCTTCTTCTGATTCACCCTCCAGACCTCACCTTCTCCTTCTCCTTCTTCTACTTTTCTGATTCACCCTCCAGACTTCATCTTCTCCTTCTCCTTCTTCTGCTTCTTCTGATTCACCCTCCAGACTTCACCTTCTCCTTCTCCTTCTTCTGCTTCTTCTGATTCACCCTCCAGACTTCGCCTTCTCCTTCTCCTTCTTCTACTTCTTCTGATTCACCCTCCAGACTTCACCTTCTCCTTCTCCTTCTTCTACTTCTTCTGATTCACCCTCCAGTCTTCACCTTCTCCTTCTCCTTCTTCTGCTTCTTCTGATTCACCCTCCAGACTTCACCTTCTCCTTCTCCTTCTTCTGCTTCTTCTTATTCACCCTCCTGACTTCACCTTCTCCTTCTCCTTCTTCTGCTTCTTCTGATTCACCCTCCAGACTTCACCTTCTCCTTCTCCTTCTTCTACTTCTTCTGATTCACCCTCCAGACTTCACCTTCTCCTTCTACTTCTTCTACTTCTTCTGATTCACCCTCCAGACTTCACCTTCTCCTTCTCCTTCTTCTGCTTCGTCTGATTCACCCTCCAGACTTCACCTTCTCCTTCTCCTTCTTCTGCTTCTTCTGGTTCACCCTCCAGACTTCACCTTCTCCTTATCCTTCTTCTACCTCTTCTGATTCACCCTCCAGACTTCACCTTCTCCTTTTCCTTCTTCTGCTTCTTCTGATTCACCCTCCAGATTTCACCTTCTCCTTCTCCTTCGTCTACTTCTTCTGATTCACCCTCCAGACTACACCTTCTCCTTCTCCTTCTTCTACTTCTTCTGATTCACCCTCCAGACTTCACCTTCTCCTTCTCCTTCTTATGCTTCTTCCGATTCACCCTCCAGACTTCACCTTCTCCTTCTCCTTCTTCTACTTCTTCTGATTCACCCTCCAAACTTTCCCTTCGCCTTCTCCTTCTTCTACTTCTTCTGATTCACCCTCCAGACTTCACCTTCTCCTTCTCCTCCCTCCAGACTTCACCTTCCCGTTCTCCTTCTTCTGCTTCTTCTGATTCACCCTCCAGACTTCACCTTCTCCTTCTCCTTCTTCTACTTCTTCTGATTCACCCTCCAGACTTCACCTTCTCCTTCTCCTTCTTCTACTTCTTCTGATTCACCCTCCAGACTTCACCTTCTCCTTCTCCTTCTTCTACTTCTTCTGATTCACCCTCCTGACTTCACCTTCTCCTTCTCCTTCTTCTGCTTCTTCTGCTTCACCCTCCAGACTTCACCTTCTCCTTCTCCTTCTTCTGCTTCTTCTGCTTCACCCTCCAGACTTCACCTTCTCCTTCTCCTTCTTCTGCTTCTTCTGCTTCACCCTCCTGATTTCACCTTCTTCTTCTCCTTCTTCTACTGCTTCTGATTCACCCTCCAGACTTCACCTTCTCCTTCTCCTTCTTCTGCTTCTTCTGCTTCAACCTCCTGACTTCACCTTCTCCTTCTCCTTCTTCTACTTCTTCTGTTTCACCCTCCAGACTTCACCTTCTCCTTCTCCTTCTTCTGCTTCTTCTGCTTCACCCTCCAGACTGCACCTTCTCCTTCTCCTTCTTCTGCTTCTTCTGCTGCGCCCTCCAGACTTCAGCTTCTCCTTCTCCTTCTTCTGCTTCTTCTGCTTCACCCTCCTGACTTCACCTTCTCCTTCTCCTTCTTCTACTTCTTCTGCTTCACCCCCCTGACTTCACCTTCCCCTTCTCCTTCTTCTGCTTCTTCTGATTCACCCTCCTAACTTCACCTTCTCCTTCTCCTTCTTCTGCTTCTTCTGATTCACCCTCCAGACTTCACCTTCTCCTTCTCCTTCTTCTGCTTCTTCTGATTCACCCTCCAGACTTCACCTTCTCCTTCTCCTTCTTCTGCTTCTTCTGATTCACCCTCCAGACTTCACCTTCTCCTTCAACTTCTTCTACTTCTTCTGATTCACCCTCCAGACTTCACCTTCTCCTTCTCCTTCTTCTACTTCTTCTGATTCACCCTCCAGTCTTCACCTTCTCCTTCTCCTTCTTCTGTTTCTTCTGCTTCACCCTCCAGACATCACCTTCTCCTTCTCTTTCTTCTGCTTCTTCTGATTCACCCTCCAGACTTCACCTTCTCCTTCTCCTTCTTCTGATTCTTCTGATTCACCATCCAGACTTCACCTTCTCCTTTTCCTTCTTCAGCTTCTTCTGATTCACCCTCCTGACTTCACCTTCTCCTTCTCCTTCTTCTACTTCTTCTGATTCACCCTCCTGACTTCACCTTCTCCTTCTCCTTCTTCTACTTCTTCTGATTCACCCTCCAGACTTCACCTTCTCCTTCTTCTGCTTCTTCTGATTCACCCTCCAGACTTCACCTTCTCCTTCTCCTTCTTCTGCTTCTTCTGATTTACCCTCCAGACTTCACCTTCTCCTTCTCCTTCTTCTGCTTCTTCTGCTTCACCCTCGAGATTTCACCTTCTCCTTCTCCTTCTTCTGCTTCTTCTGATTCACCCTCCAGACTTCATCGTCTCCTTCTCCTTCTTCTGCTTCTTCTGATTCATCCTCCAGACTTCACCTTCTCCTTCTCCTTCTTCTGCTTCTTCTGATTCAACCTCCAGACTTCACCTTCTCCTTCTCCTTCTTCTACTTCTTCTGATTCACCCTCCAGACTTCACCTTCTCCTTCTCCTTCTTCTACTTCTTCTGATTCACCCTCCAGACTTCACCTTCCCCTTCTCCTTCTTCTGCTTCTTCTGATTCACCCTCCTGACTTCACCTTCTCCTTCTCCTTATTCTGCTTCTTCTGATTCACCCTCCAGACTTCACCTTCTCCTTCTCCTTCTTCTGCTTCTTCTGATTCACCCTCCAGACTTCACCTTCTCCTTCTCCTTCTTCTGCTTCTTCTGATACACCCTCCAGACTTCACCTTCTCCTTCTCCTTCTTCTACTTCTTCTGATTCACCCTCCAGACTTCACCTTCTCCTTCTCCTTCTTCTGCTTCTTCTGATTCACCCTGCAGACTTCACCTTCTCCTTCTCCTTCGTCTACTTCTTCTGATTCACCGTCCAGACTACACCTTCTCCTTCTCCTTCTTCTACTTCTTCTGATTCACCCTCCAGACTTCACCTTCTCCTTCTCCTTCTTCTGCTTCTTCTGATTCACCCTCCAGACTTCACCTTCTCCTTCTCCTTCTTCTACTTCTTCTGATTGACCCTCCAGACTTCACCTTCTCCTTCTCCTTCTTCTACATCTTCTGATTCACGCTCCAGACTTCACCTTCTCCTTCTCCTTCTTCTACTTCTTCTGTTTCACTCTCCAGGCTTCGCCTTCTCCTTCTCCTTCTTCTACTTCTTCTGCTTCACCCTCCTGACTTCACCTTCTCCTTCTCCTTCTTCTACTTCTTCTGATTCACCCTCCAGACTTCACCTTCTCCTTCTCCTTCTTCTGCTTCTTCTGCTTCACCCTCCTGAATTCACCTTCTCCTTCTCCTTCTTCTACTTCTTCTGTTTCACCCTCCAGACTTCACCTTCTCCTTCTCCTTCTTCTGCTTCTTCTGCTTCACCCTCCAGACTGCACCTTCTCCTTCTCCTTCTTCTGCTTCTTCTGCTTCACCCTCCTGACTTCACCTTCTCCTTCTCCTTCTTCTACTTCTTCTGCTTCACCCCCCTGACTTCACCTTCTCCTTCTCCTTCTTCTGCTTCTTCTGATTCACCCTCCTAACTTCACCTTCTCCTTCTCCTTCTTCTGCTTCTTCTGATTCACCCTCCAGACTTCACCTTCTCCTTCTCCTTCTTCTGCTTCTTCTGATTCACCCTCCAGACCTCACCTTCTCCTTCTCCTTCTTCTACTTCTTCTGATTCACCCTCCAGACTTCATCTTCTCCTTCTTCTTCTTCTGCTTCTTCTGATTCACTCTCCAGACTTCACCTTCTCCTTCTCCTTCTTCTGCTTCTTCTGATTCACCCTCCAGACTTCACCTTCTCCTTCAACTTCTTCTACTTCTTCTGATTCACCCTCCAGACTTCACCTTCTCCTTCTCCTTCTTCTACTTCTTCTGATTCACCCTCCAGTCTTCACCTTCTCCTTCTCCTTCTTCTGTTTCTTCTGCTTCACCCTCCAGACATCACCTTCTCCTTCTCTTTCTTCTGCTTCTTCTGATTCACCCTCCAGACTTCACCTTCTCCTTCTCCTTCTTCTGATTCTTCTGATTCACCCTCCAGACTTCACCTTCTCCTTCTCCTTCTTCAGCTTCTTCTGATTCACCCTCCTGACTTCACCTTCTCCTTCTCCTTCTTCTACTTCTTCTGATTCACCCTCCTGACTTCACCTTCTCCTTCTCCTTCTTCTACTTCTTCTGCTTCACCCTCCAGACTTCACCTTCTCCTTCTCCTTCTTCTACTTCTTCTGATTCACCCTCCAGACGTCACCTTCTCCTTCTTCTGTTTCTTCTGATTCACCCTCCAGACTTCACCTTCTCCTTCTCCTTATTCTGCTTCTTCTGATTCACCCTCCAGACTTCACCTTCTCCTTCTCCTTCTTCTGCTTCTTCTGATTCACCCTCCAGACTTCACCTTCTACTTCTCCTTCTTCTGCTTCTTCTGATTCACCCTCCAGACTTCACCTTCTCCTTCTCCTTCTTCTACTTCTTCTGATTCACCCTCCAGACTTCATCGTCTCCTTCTCCTTCTTCTGCTTCTTCTGATTCATCCTCCAGACTTCACCTTCTACTTCTCCTTCTTCTGCTTCTTCTGATTCACCCTCCAGACTTCACCTTCTCCTTCTCCTTCTTCTACTTCTTCTGATTCACCCTCCAGACTTCACCTTCTCCTTCTCCTTCTTCTACTTCTTCTGATTCACCCTCCAGACTTCACCTTCTCCATCTCCTTCTTCTGCTTCTTCTGATTCACCCTCCAGACTTCACCTTCTCCTTCTCCTTATTCTGCTTCTTCTGATTCACCCTCCAGACTTCACCTTCTCCTTCTCCTTCTTCTGCTTCTTCTGATTCACCCTCCAGACTTCACCTTCTCCTTCTCCTTCTTCTGCTTCTTCTGATTCACCCTCCAGTCTTCACCTTCTCCTTCTCCTTCTTCTACTTCTTCTGATTCACCCTCCAGACTTCACCTTCTCCTTCTCCTTCTTCTGCTTCTTCTGATTCACCCTGCAGACTTCACCTTCTCCTTCTCCTTCGTCTACTTCTTCTGATTCACCGTCCAGACTACACCTTCTCCTTCTCCTTCTTCTACTTCTTCTGATTCACCCTCCAGACTTCACCTTCTCCTTCTCCTTCTTCTGCTACTTCTGATTCACCCTCCAGACTTCACCTTCTCCTTCTCCTTCTTCTACTTCTTCTGATTGACCCTCCAGACTTCACCTTCTCCTTCTCCTTCTTCTACATCTTCTGATTCACGCTCCAGACTTCACCTTCTCCTTCTCCTTCTTCTACTTCTTCTGCTTCTCCCTCCAGACTTCACCTTCTCCTTCTCTTTCTTCTACTTCTTCTGATTCACCCTCCAGACTTCACCTTCTCCTTCTCCTTCTTCTACTTCTTCTGATTCACCCTCCAGACTTCACCTTCTCCTTCTCCTTCTTCTACTTCTTCTGATTCACCCTCCTGACTTCACCTTCTCCTTCTCCTTCTTCTGCTTCTTCTGCTTCACCCTCCAAACTTCACCTTCTCCTTCTCCTTCTTCTGCTTCTTCTGCTTCACCCTCCAGACTTCACCTTCTCCTTCTCCTTCTTCTGCTTCTTCTGCTTCACCCTCCTGACTTCACCTTCTCCTTCTCCTTCTTCTACTTCTTCTGATTCACCCTCCAGACTTCACCTTCTCCTTCTCCTTCTTCTGCTTCTTCTGCTTCACCCTCCAGACTTCACCTTCTCCTTCTCCTTCTTATGCTTCTTCTGCTTCGCCCTCCAGACTTCACCTTCTCCTTCTCCTTCTTCTGCTTCTTCTGCTTCACCCTCCAGACTTCATCGTCTCCTTCTCCTTCTTCTGCTTCTTCTGATTCATCCTCCAGACTTCTCCTTCTCCTTCTCCTTCTTCTGCTTCTTCTGATTCACCCTCCAGACTTCACCTTCTCCTTCTCCTTCTTCTACTTCTTCTGATTCACCCTCCAGACTTCACCTTCTCCTTCTCCTTCTTCTACTTCTTCTGATTCACCCTCCAGACTTCACCTTCCCCTTCTCCTTCTTCTGCTTCTTCTGATTCACCCTCCTGACTTCACCTTCTCCTTCTCCTTATTCTGCTTCTTCTGATTCACCCTCCAGACTTCACCTTCTCCTTCTCCTTCTTCTGCTTCTTCTGATTCACCCTCCAGACTTCACCTTCTCCTTCTCCTTCTTCTGCTTCTTCTGATTCACCCTCCAGACTTCACCTTCTCCTTCTCCTTCTTCTACTTCTTCTGATTCACCCTCCAGACTTCACCTTCTCCTTCTCCTTCTTCTGCTTCTTCTGACTCACCCTGCAGACTTCACCTTCTCCTTCTCCTTCGTCTACTTCTTCTGATTCACCGTCCAGACTACACCTTCTCCTTCTCCTTCTTCTACTTCTTCTGATTCACCCTCCAGACTTCACCTTCTCCTTCTCCTTCTTCTGCTTCTGCTGATTCACCCTCCAGACTTCACCTTCTCCTTCTCCTTCTTCTACTTCTTCTGATTGACCCTCCAGACTTCACCTTCTCCTTCTCCTTCTTCTACATCTTCTGATTCACGCTCCAGACTTCACCTTCTCCTTCTCCTTCTTCTACTTCTTCTGTTTCACACTCCAGGCTTCGCCTTCTCCTTCTCCTTCTTCTACTTCTTCTGCTTCACCCTCCTGACTTCACCTTCTCCTTCTCCTTCTTCTACTTCTTCTGATTCACCCTCCAGACTTCACCTTCTCCTTCTCCTTCTTCTGCTTCTTCTGCTTCACCCTCCTGACTTCACCTTCTCCTTCTCCTTCTTCTACTTCTTCTGTTTCACCCTCCAGACTTCACCTTCTCCTTCTCCTTCTTCTGCTTCTTCTGCTTCACCCTCCAGACTGCACCTTCTCCTTCTCCTTCTTCTGCTTCTTCTGCTGCGCCCTCCAGACTTCACCTTCTCCTTCTCCTTCTTCTGCTTCTTCTGCTTCACCCTCCTGACTTCACCTTCGCCTTCTCCTTCTTCTACTTCTTCTGCTTCACCCCCCTGACTTCACCTTCTCCTTCTCCTTCTTCTGCTTCTTCTGATTCACCCTCCTAACTTCACCTTCTCCTTCTCCTTCTTCTGCTTCTTCTGATTCACCCTCCAGACTTCACCTTCTCCTTCTCCTTCTTCTGCTTCTTCTGATTCACCCTCCAGACCTCACCTTCTCCTTCTCCTTCTTCTACTTCTTCTGATTCACCCTCCAGACTTCATCTTCTCCTTCTTCTTCTTCTGCTTCTTCTGATTCACCCTCCAGACTTCACCTTCTCCTTCTCCTTCTTCTGCTTCTTCTGATTCACCCTCCAGACTTCACCTTCTCCTTCAACTTCTTCTACTTCTTCTGATTCACCCTCCAGACTTCACCTTCTCCTTCTCCTTCTTCTACTTCTTCTGATTCACCCTCCAGTCTTCACCTTCTCCTTCTCCTTCTTCTGTTTCTTCTGCTTCACCCTCCAGACATCACCTTTTCCTTCTCTTTCTTCTGCTTCTTCTGATTCACCCTCCAGACTTCACCTTCTCCTTCTCCTTCTTCTGATTCTTCTGATTCACCCTCCAGACTTCACCTTCTCCTTCTCCTTCTTCAGCTTCTTCTGATTCACCCTCCTGACTTCACCTTCTCCTTCTCCTTCTTCTACTTCTTCTGATTCACCCTCCTGACTTCACCTTCTCCTTCTCCTTCTTCTACTTCTTCTGCTTCACCCTCCAGACTTCACCTTCTCCTTCTCCTTCTTCTACTTCTTCTGATTCACCCTCCAGACGTCACCTTCTCCTTCTTCTGCTTCTTCTGATTCACCCTCCAGACTTCACCTTCTCCTTCTCCTTATTCTGCTTCTTCTGATTCACCCTCCAGACTTCACCTTCTCCTTCTCCTTCTTCTGCTTCTTCTGATTCACCCTCCAGACTTCACCTTCTCCTTCTCCTTCTTCTGCTTCTTCTGATTCACCCTCCAGACTTCACCTTCTCCTTCTCCTTCTTCCACTTCTTCTGATTCACCCTCCAGACTTCATCGTCTCCTTCTCCTTCTTCTGCTTCTTCTGATTCATCCTCCAGACTTCACCTTCTCCTTCTCCTTCTTCTGCTTCTTCTGATTCACCCTCCAGACTTCACCTTCTCCTTCTCCTTCTTCTACTTCTTCTGATTCACCCTCCAGACTTCACCTTCTCCTTTTCCTTCTTCTACTTCTTCTGATTCACCCTCCAGACTTCACCTTCTCCATCTCCTTCTTCTGCTTCTTCTGATTCACCCTCCAGACTTCACCTTCTCCTTCTCCTTATTCTGCTTCTTCTGATTCACCCTCCAGACTTCACCTTCTCCTTCTCCTTCTTCTGCTTCTTCTGATTCACCCTCCAGACTTCACCTTCTCCTTCTCCTTCTTCTGCTTCTTCTGATTCACCCTCCAGACTTCACCTTCTCCTTCTCCTTCTTCTACTTCTTCTGATTCACCCTCCAGACTTCACCTTCTCCTTCTCCTTCTTCTGCTTCTTCTGATTCACCCTGCAGACTTCACCTTCTCCTTCTCCTTCGTCTACTTCTTCTGATTCACCGTCCAGACTACACCTTCTCCTTCTCCTTCTTCTACTACTTCTGATTCACCCTCCAGACTTCACCTTCTCCTTCTCCTTCTTCTGCTTCTTCTGATTCACCCTCCAGACTTCACCTTCTCCTTCTCCTTCTTCTACTTCTTCTGATTGACCCTCCAGACTTCACCTTCTCCTTCTCCTTCTTCTACATCTTCTGATTCACGCTCCAGACTTCACCTTCTCCTTCTCCTTCTTCTACTTCTTCTGCTTCTCCCTCCAGACTTCACCTTCTCCTTCTCCTTCTTCTACTTCTTCTGATTCACCCTCCAGACTTCACCTTCTCCTTCTCCTTCTTCTACTTCTTCTGATTCACCCTCCAGACTTCACCTTCTCCTTCTCCTTCTTTTCTTCTTCTGATTCACCCTCCAGACTTCACCTTCTCCTTCTCCTTCTTCTACTTCTTCTGATTCACCCTCCTGACTTCACCTTCTCCTTCTCCTTCCTCTGCTTCTTCTGCTTCACCCTCCAAACTTCACCTTCTCCTTCTCCTTCTTCTGCTTCTTCTGCTTCACCCTCCAGACTTCACCTTCTCCTTCTCCTTCTTCTGCTTCTTCTGCTTCACCCTCCTTACTTCACCTTCTCCTTCTCCTTCTTCTACTTCTTCTGATTCACCCTCCAGACTTCACCTTCTCCTTCTCCTTCTTCTGCTTCTTCTGCTTCACCCTCCAGACTTCACCTTCTCCTTCTCCTTCTTATGCTTCTTCTGCTTCGCCCTCCAGACTTCACCTTCTCCTTCTCCTTCTTCTGCTTCTTCTGCTTCACCCTCCAGACTTCACCTTCTCCTTCTCCTTCTTCTGCTTCTTCTGCTTCACTCTCCTGACTTCACCTTCTCCTTCTCCTTCTTCTACTTCTTCTGATTCACCCTCCAGACTTCACCTTCTCCTTCTCCTTCTTCTACTTCTTCTGATTCTCCCTCCAGACTTCACCTTCTCCTTCTCCTTCTTCTGCTTCTTCTGATTCACCCTCCAGACTTCACCTTCTCCTTCTTCTTCTGATTCACCCTCCAGACTTCACCTTCTCCTTCTCCTTCTTCTACTTCTTCTGATTCACCCTCCAGACTTCACCTTCTCCTTCTCCTTCTTCTGCTTCTTCTGATTCACCCTGCAGACTTCACCTTCTCCTTCTCCTTCGTCTACTTCTTCTGATTCACCGTCCAGACTACACCCTCTCCTGCTCCTTCTTCTACTTCTTCTGATTCACCCTCCAGACTTCATCTTCTCCTTCTCCTTCTTCTGCTTCTTCTGATTCACCCTCCAGACTTCACCTTCTTCTTCTCCTTCTTCTACTTCTTCTGATTGACCCTCCAGACTTCACCTTCTCCTTCTCCTTCTTCTACTTCTTCTGATTCACCCTCCAGACTTCAACTTCTCCTTCTCCTTCTTCTACTTCTTCTGCTTCTCCCTCCAGACTTCACCTTCTCCTTCTCCTTCTTCTGCTTCTTCTGATTCACCCTCCAGACTTCACCTTCTCCTTCTCCTTCTTCTACTTCTTCTGATTCACCCTCCAGACTTCACCTTCTCCTTCTCCTTCTTCTACGTCTTCTGATTCACCCTCCAGACTTCACCTTCTCCTTCTCCTTCTTCTACTTCTTCTGATTCACCCTCCTTATTTCACCTTCTCCTTCTCCTTCTTCTGCTTCTTCTGCTTCACCCTCCAGACCTCAGCTTCTCCTTCTCCTTCTTCTGCTTCTTCTGCTTCACCCTCCAGACTACACCTTCTCCTTCTCCTTCTTCTGCTTCTTCTGCTTCACCCTCCTGACTTCACCTTCTCCTTCTCCTTCTTCTACTTCTTCTGATTCACCCTCCAGACTTCACCTTCTCCTTCTCCTTCTTCTGCTTCTTCTGCTTCACCCTCCAGACTTCCCCTTCTCCTTCTCCTTCTTCTGCTTCTTCTGCTTCGCCCTCCAGACTTCACCTTCTCCTTCTCCTTCTTCTGCTTCTTCTGCTTCACCCTCCAGGCTTCAACTTCTCCTTCTCCTTCTTCTGCTTCTTCTGCTTCACTCTCCTGACTTCACCTTCTCCTTCTCCTTCTTCTACTTCTTCTGATTCACCCTCCAGACTTCACCTTCTCCTTCTCCTTCTTCTGCTTCTTCTGCTTCACCCTCCTGACTTCACCTTCTCCTTCTCCTTCTTCTACATCTTCTGATTCACGCTCCAGACTTCACCTTCTCCTTCTCCTTCTTCTACTTCTTCTGCTTCTCCCTCCAGACTTCACCTTCTCCTTCTCCTTCTTCTACTTCTTCTGATTCACCCTCCAGACTTCACCTTCTCCTTCTCCTTCTTCTACTTCTTCTGATTCACCCTCCAGACTTCACCTTCTCCTTCTCCTTCTTTTCTTCTTCTGATTCACCCTCCAGACTTCACCTTCTCCTTCTCCTTCTTCTACTTCTTCTGATTCACCCTCCTGACTTCACCTTCTCCTTCTCCTTCCTCTGCTTCTTCTGCTTCACCCTCCAAACTTCACCTTCTCCTTCTCCTTCTTCTGCTTCTTCTGCTTCACCCTCCAGACTTCACCTTCTCCTTCTCCTTCTTCTGCTTCTTCTGCTTCACCCTCCTTACTTCACCTTCTCCTTCTCCTTCTTCTACTTCTTCTGATTCACCCTCCAGACTTCACCTTCTCCTTCTCCTTCTTCTGCTTCTTCTGCTTCACCCTCCAGACTTCACCTTCTCCTTCTCCTTCTTATGCTTCTTCTGCTTCGCCCTCCAGACTTCACCTTCTCCTTCTCCTTCTTCTGCTTCTTCTGCTTCACCCTCCAGACTTCACCTTCTCCTTCTCCTTCTTCTGCTTCTTCTGCTTCACTCTCCTGACTTCACCTTCTCCTTCTCCTTCTTCTACTTCTTCTGATTCACCCTCCAGACTTCACCTTCTCCTTCTCCTTCTTCTACTTCTTCTGATTCTCCCTCCAGACTTCACCTTCTCCTTCTCCTTCTTCTGCTTCTTCTGATTCACCCTCCAGACTTCACCTTCTCCTTCTTCTTCTGATTCACCCTCCAGACTTCACCTTCTCCTTCTCCTTCTTCTACTTCTTCTGATTCACCCTCCAGACTTCACCTTCTCCTTCTCCTTCTTCTGCTTCTTCTGCTTCACCCTCCAGACTTCCCCTTCTCCTTCTCCTTCTTCTGCTTCTTCTGCTTCGCCCTCCAGACTTCACCTTCTCCTTCTCCTTCTTCTGCTTCTTCTGCTTCACCCTCCAGGCTTCAACTTCTCCTTCTCCTTCTTCTGCTTCTTCTGCTTCACTCTCCTGACTTCACCTTCTCCTTCTCCTTCTTCTACTTCTTCTGATTCACCCTCCAGACTTCACCTTCTCCTTCTCCTTCTTCTGCTTCTTCTGATTCACCCTCCAGACTTCACCTTCTTCTTCTCCTTCTTCTACTTCTTCTGATTGACCCTCCAGACTTCACCTTCTCCTTCTCCTTCTTCTACTTCTTCTGATTCACCCTCCAGACTTCAACTTCTCCTTCTCCTTCTTCTACTTCTTCTGCTTCTCCCTCCAGACTTCACCTTCTCCTTCTCCTTCTTCTGCTTCTTCTGATTCACCCTCCAGACTTCACCTTCTCCTTCTCCTTCTTCTACTTCTTCTGATTCACCCTCCAGACTTCACCTTCTCCTTCTCCTTCTTCTACGTCTTCTGATTCACCCTCCAGACTTCACCTTCTCCTTCTCCTTCTTCTACTTCTTCTGATTCACCCTCCTTACTTCACCTTCTCCTTCTCCTTCTTCTGCTTCTTCTGCTTCACCCTCCAGACCTCAGCTTCTCCTTCTCCTTCTTCTGCTTCTTCTGCTTCACCCTCCAGACTACACCTTCTCCTTCTCCTTCTTCTGCTTCTTCTGCTTCACCCTCCTGACTTCACCTTCTCCTTCTCCTTCTTCTACTTCTTCTGATTCACCCTCCAGACTTCACCTTCTCCTTCTCCTTCTTCTGCTTCTTCTGCTTCACCCTCCAGACTTCCCCTTCTCCTTCTCCTTCTTCTGCTTCTTCTGCTTCGCCCTCCAGACTTCACCTTCTCCTTCTCCTTCTTCTGCTTCTTCTGCTTCACCCTCCAGGCTTCAACTTCTCCTTCTCCTTCTTCTGCTTCTTCTGCTTCACTCTCCTGACTTCACCTTCTCCTTCTCCTTCTTCTACTTCTTCTGATTCACCCTCCAGACTTCACCTTCTCCTTCTCCTTCTTCTGCTTCTTCTGCTTCACCCTCCTGACTTCACCTTCTCCTTCTCCTTCTTCTACTTCTTCTGATTCACCCTCCAGACTTCACCTTCTCCTTCTCCTTCTTCTGCTTCTTCTGCTTCACCCTCCTGACTTCACCTTCTCCTTCTCCTTCTTCTGCTTCTTCTGCTTCACCCTCCAGACTTCACCTTCTCCTTCTCCTTCTTCTGCTTCTTCTGCTGCGCCCTCCAGACTTCACCTTCTCCTTCTCCTTCTTCTGCTTCTTCTGCTTCACCGTCCTGACTTCACCTTCTCCTTCTCCTTCTTCTACTTCTTCTGCTTCACCCCCCTGACTTCACCTGCTCCTTCTCCTTCTTCTGCTTCTTCTGACTCACCCTCCTAACTTCACCTTCTCCTTCTCCTTCTTCTGCTTCTTCTGATTCGCCCTCCTGACTTCACCTTCTCCTTCTCCTTCTTTTGCTTCTTCTGATTCACCCTCCAGACTTCACCTTCTCCTTCTCCTTCTTCTGCTTCTTCTGATTCACCCTCCAGACTTCACCTTCTCCTTCTCCTTCTTCTGCTTCTTCTGATTCACCCTCCAGACCTCACCTTCTCCTTCTCCTTCTTCTACTTCTTCTGATTCACCCTCCAGACTTCATCTTCTCCTTCTCCTTCTTCTGCTTCTTCTGATTCACCCTCCAGACTTCACCTTCTCCTTCTCCTTCTTCTGCTTCTTCTGATTCACCCTCCAGACTTCACCTTCTCCTTCTCCTTCTTCTACTTCTTCTGATTCACCCTTCAGTCTTCACCTTCTCCTTCTCCTTCTTCTGTTTCTTCTGCTTCACCCTCCAGACTTCACCTTCTCCTTCTCCTTCTTCTACTTCTTCTGATTCACCCTCCAGACTTCACCTTCTCCTTCTCCTTCTTCTGCTTCTTCTGCTTCACCCTCCAGACTTCACCATCTCCTTCTCCTTCTTCTGCTTCTTCTGCTTCGCCCTCCAGACTTCACCTTCTCCTTCTCCTTCTTCTGCTTCTTCTGCTTCACCCTCCAGACTTCACCTTCTCCTTCTCCTTCTTCTGCTTCTTCTGCTTCACTCTCCTGACTTCACCTTCTCGTTCTCCTTCTTCTACTTCTTCTGATTCACCCTCCAGACTTCACCTTCTCCTTCTCCTTCTTCTTCTTCTTCTGATTCACCCTCCAGACTTCACCTTCTCCTTCTCCTTCTTCTGCTTCTTCTGATTCACCCTCCAGACTTCACCTTCTCCTTCTCCTTATTCTGCTTCTTCTGATTCACCCTCCAGACTTCACCTTCTCCTTCTCCTTCTCCTGCTTCTTCTGATTCACCCTCCAGACTTCACCTTCTCCTTCTTCTTCTGATTCACCCTCCAGACTTCACCTTCTCCTTCTCCTTCTTCTACTTCTTCTGATTCACCCTCCAGACTTCACCTTCTCCTTCTCCTTCTTCTGCTTCTTCTGATTCACCCTGCAGACTTCACCTTCTCCTTCTCCTTCGTCTACTTCTTCTGATTCACCGTCCAGACTACACCTTCTCCTTCTCCTTCTTCTACTTCTTCTGATTCACCCTCCAGACTTCACCTTCTCCTTCTCCTTCTTCAGCTTCTTCTGATTCACCCTCCTGACTTCACCTTCTCCTTCTCCTTCTTCTACTTCTTCTGATTCACCCTCCTGACTTCACCTTCTCCTTCTCCTTCTCTCTACTTCTTCTGCTTCACCCTCCAGACTTCACCTTCTCCTTCTCCTTCTTCTACTTCTTCTGATTCACCCTCCAGACGTCACCTTCTCCTTCTTCTGCTTCTTCTGATTCACCCTCCAGACTTCACCTTCTCCTTCTCCTTATTCTGCTTCTTCTGATTCACCCTCCAGACTTCACCTTCTCCTTCTCCTTCTTCTGCTTCTTCTGATTCACCCTCCAGACTTCACCTTCTCCTTCTCCTTCTTCTGCTTCTTCTGATTCACCCTCCAGACTTCACCTTCTCCTTCTCCTTCTTCCACTTCTTCTGATTCACCCTCCAGACTTCATCGTCTCCTTCTCCTTCTTCTGCTTCTTCTGATTCATCCTCCAGACTTCACCTTCTCCTTCTCCTTCTTCTGCTTCTTCTGATTCACCCTCCAGACTTCACCTTCTCCTTCTCCTTCTTCTACTTCTTCTGATTCACCCTCCAGACTTCACCTTCTCCTTTTCCTTCTTCTACTTCTTCTGATTCACCCTCCAGACTTCACCTTCTCCATCTCCTTCTTCTGCTTCTTCTGATTCGCCCTCCAGACTTCACCTTCTCCTTCTCCTTATTCTGCTTCTTCTGATTCACCCTCCAGACTTCACCTTCTCCTTCTCCTTCTTCTGCTTCTTCTGATTCACCCTCCAGACTTCACCTTCTCCTTCTCCTTCTTCTGCTTCTTCTGATTCACCCTCCAGACTTCACCTTCTCCTTCTCCTTCTTCTGCTTCTTCTGATTCACCCTCCAGACTTCACCTTCTCCTTCTCCTTCTTCTGCTTCTTCTGATTCACCCTGCAGACTTCACCTTCTCCTTCTCCTTCGTCTACTTCTTCTGATTCACCGTCCAGACTACACCTTCTCCTTCTCCTTCTTCTACTTCTTCTGATTCACCCTCCAGACTTCACCTTCTCCTTCTCCTTCTTCTGCTTCTTCTGATTCACCCTCCAGACTTCACCTTCTCCTTCTCCTTCTTCTACTTCTTCTGATTGACCCTCCAGACTTCACCTTCTCCTTCTCCTTCTTCTACATCTTCTGATTCACGCTCCAGACTTCACCTTCTCCTTCTCCTTCTTCTACTTCTTCTGCTTCTCCCTCCAGACTTCACCTTCTCCTTCTCCTTCTTCTACTTCTTCTGATTCACCCTCCAGACTTCACCTTCTCCTTCTCCTTCTTCTACTTCTTCTGATTCACCCTCCAGACTTCACCTTCTCCTTCTCCTTCTTTTCTTCTTCTGATTCACCCTCCAGACTTCACCTTCTCCTTCTCCTTCTTCTACTTCTTCTGATTCACCCTCCTGACTTCACCTTCTCCTTCTCCTTCTTCTGCTTCTTCTGCTTCACCCTCCAAACTTCACCTTCTCCTTCTCCTTCTTCTGCTTCTTCTGCTTCACCCTCCTGACTTCACCTTCTCCTTCTCCTTCTTCTACTTCTTCTGATTCACCCTCCTGACTTCACCTTCTCCTTCTCCTTCTTCTGCTTCTTCTGCTTCACCCTCCAAACTTCACCTTCTCCTTCTCCTTCTTCTGCTTCTTCTGCTTCACCCTCCAGACTTCACCTTCTCCTTCTCCTTCTTCTGCTTCTTCTGCTTCACCCTCCTGACTTCACCTTCTCCTTCTCCTTCTTCTACTTCTTCTGATTCACCCTCCAGACTTCACCTTCTCCTTCTCCTTCTTCTGCTTCTTCTGCTTCACCCTCCAGACTTCATCTTCTCCTTCTTCTTCTTCTGCTTCTTCTGATTCACCCTCCAGACTTCACCTTCTCCTTCTCCTTCTTCTGCTTCTTCTGATTCACCCTCCAGACTTCACCTTCTCCTTCAACTTCTTCTACTTCTTCTGATTCACCCTCCAGACTTCACCTTCTCCTTCTCCTTCTTCTACTTCTTCTGATTCACCCTCCAGTCTTCACCTTCTCCTTCTCCTTCTTCTGTTTCTTCTGCTTCACCCTCCAGACATCACCTTTTCCTTCTCTTTCTTCTGCTTCTTCTGATTCACCCTCCAGACTTCACCTTCTCCTTCTGCTTCTTCTGATTCTTCTGATTCACCCTCCAGACTTCACCTTCTCCTTCTCCTTCTTCAGCTTCTTCTGATTCACCCTCCTGACTTCACCTTCTCCTTCTCCTTCTTCTACTTCTTCTGATTCACCCTCCTGACTTCACCTTCTCCTTCTCCTTCTTCTACTTCTTCTGCTTCACCCTCCAGACTTCACCTTCTCCTTCTCCTTCTTCTACTTCTTCTGATTCACCCTCCAGACGTCACCTTCTCCTTCCTCTGCTTCTTCTGATTCACCCTCCAGACTTCACCTTCTCCTTCTCCTTATTCTGCTTCTTCTGATTCACCCTCCAGACTTCACCTTCTCCTTCTCCTTCTTCTGCTTCTTCTGATTCACCCTCCAGACTTCACCTTCTCCTTCTCCTTCTTCTGCTTCTTCTGATTCACCCTCCAGACTTCACCTTCTCCTTCTCCTTCTTCCACTTTTTCTGATTCACCCTCCAGACTTCATCGTCTCCTTCTCCTTCTTCTGCTTCTTCTGATTCATCCTCCAGACTTCACCTTCTCCTTCTCCTTCTTCTGCTTCTTCTGATTCACCCTCCAGACTTCACCTTCTCCTTCTCCTTCTTCTACTTCTTCTGATTCACCCTCCAGACTTCACCTTCTCCTTTTCCTTCTTCTACTTCTTCTGATTCACCCTCCAGACTTCACCTTCTCCATCTCCTTCTTCTGCTTCTTCTGATTCACCCTCCAGACTTCACCTTCTCCTTCTCCTTATTCTGCTTCTTCTGATTCACCCTCCAGACTTCACCTTCTCCTTCTCCTTCTTCTGCTTCTTCTGATTCACCCTCCAGACTTCACCTTCTCCTTCTCCTTCTTCTGCTTCTTCTGATTCACCCTCCAGACTTCACCTTCTCCTTCTCCTTCTTCTACTTCTTCTGATTCACCCTCCAGACTTCACCTTCTCCTTCTCCTTCTTCTGCTTCTTCTGATTCACCCTGCAGACTTCACCTTCTCCTTCTCCTTCGTCTACTTCTTCTGATTCACCGTCCAGACTACACCTTCTCCTTCTTCTACTTCTTCTGATTCACCCTCCAGACTTCACCTTCTCCTTCTCCTTCTTCTGCTTCTTCTGATTCACCCTCCAGACTTCACCTTCTCCTTCTCCTTCTTCTACTTCTTCTGATTGACCCTCCAGACTTCACCTTCTCCTTCTCCTTCTTCTACATCTTCTGATTCACGCTCCAGACTTCACCTTCTCCTTCTCCTTCTTCTACTTCTTCTGCTTCTCCCTCCAGACTTCACCTTCTCCTTCTCCTTCTTCTACTTCTTCTGATTCACCCTCCAGACTTCACCTTCTCCTTCTCCTAATTCTACTTCTTCTGATTCACCCTCCAGACTTCACCTTCTCCTTCTCCTTCTTTTCTTCTTCTGATTCACCCTCCAGACTTCACCTTCTCCTTCTCCTTCTTCTACTTCTTCTGATTCACCCTCCTGACTTCACCTTCTCCTTCTCCTTCTTCTGCTTCTTCTGCTTCACCCTCCAAACTTCACCTTCTCCTTCTCCTTCTTCTGCTTCTTCTGCTTCACCCTCCAGACTTCACCTTCTCCTTCTCCTTCTTCTGCTTCTTCTGCTTCACCCTCCTGACTTCACCTTCTCCTTCTCCTTCTTCTACTTCTTCTGATTCACCCTCCAGACTTCACCTTCTCCTTCTCCTTCTTCTGCTTCTTCTGCTTCACCCTCCAGACTTCACCTTCTCCTTCTCCTTCTTATGCTTCTTCTGCTTCGCCCTCCAGACTTCACCTTCTCCTTCTCCTTCTTCTGCTTCTTCTGCTTCACACTCCAGACTTCACCTTCTCCTTCTCCTTCTTCTGCTTCTTCTGCTTCACTCTCCTGACTTCACCTTCTCCTTCTCCTTCTTCTACTTCTTCTGATTCACCCTCCAGACTTCACCTTCTCCTTCTCCTTCTTCTACTTCTTCTGATTCTCCCTCCAGACTTCACCTTCTCCTTCTCCTTCTTCTGCTTCTTCTGATTCACCCTCCAGACTTCACCTTCTCCTTCTTCTTCTGATTCACCCTCCAGACTTCACCTTCTCCTTCTCCTTCTTCTACTTCTTCTGATTCACCCTCCAGACTTCACCTTCTCCTTCTCCTTCTTCTGCTTCTTCTGATTCACCCTGCAGACTTCACCTTCTCCTTCTCCTTCGTCTACTTCTTCTGATTCACCGTCCAGACTACACCTTCTCCTTCTCCTTCTTCTACTTCTTCTGATTCACCCTCCAGACTTCATCTTCTCCTTCTCCTTCTTCTGCTTCTTCTGATTCACCCTCCAGACTTCACCTTCTTCTTCTCCTTCTTCTACTTCTTCTGATTGACCCTCCAGACTTCACCTTCTCCTTCTCCTTCTTCTACTTCTTCTGATTCACCCTCCAGACTTCAACTTCTCCTTCTCCTTCTTCTGCTTCTTCTGCTTCACCCTCCAGACCTCAGCTTCTCCTTCTCCTTCTTCTGCTTCTTCTGCTTCACCCTCCAGACTACACCTTCTCCTTCTCCTTCTTCTGCTTCTTCTGCTTCACCCTCCTGACTTCACCTTCTCCTTCTCCTTCTTCTACTTCTTCTGATTCACCCTCCAGACTACACCTTCTCCTTCTCCTTCTTCTGCTTCTTCTGCTTCACCCTCCAGACTTCACCTTCTCCTTCTCCTTCTTCTGCTTCTTCTGCTTCGCCCTCCAGACTTCACCTTCTCCTTCTCCTTCTTCTGCTTCTTCTGCTTCACCCTCCAGACTTCAACTTCTCCTTCTACTTCTTCTGCTTCTTCTGCTTCACTCTCCTGACTTCACCTTCTCCTTCTCCTTCTTCTACTTCTTCTGATTCACCCTCCAGACTTCACCTTCTCCTTCTCCTTCTTCTGCTTCTTCTGCTTCACCCTCCAGACTTCACCTTCTCCTTCTCCTTCTTCTGCTTCTTCTGCTGCGCCCTCCAGACTTCACCTTCTCCTTCTCCTTCTTCTGCTTCTTCTGCTTCACCGTCCTGACTTCACCTTCTCCTTCTCCTTCTTCTACTTCTTCTGCTTCACCCCCCTGACTTCACCTGCTCCTTCTCCTTCTTCTGCTTCTTCTGATTCACCCTCCTAACTTCACCTTCTCCTTCTCCTTCTTCTGCTTCTTCTGATTCACCCTCCTGACTTCACCTTCTCCTTCTCCTTCTTTTGCTTCTTCTGATTCACCCTCCAGACTTCACCTTCTCCTTCTCCTTCTTCTGCTTCTTCTGATTCACCCTCCAGACTTCACCTTCTCCTTCTCCTTCTTCTGCTTCTTCTGATTCACCCTCCAGACCTCACCTTCTCCTTCTCCTTCTTCTACTTCTTCTGATTCACCCTCCAGACTTCATCTTCTCCTTCTCCTTCTTCTGCTTCTTCTGATTCACCCTCCAGACTTCACCTTCTCCTTCTCCTTCTTCTGCTTCTTCTGATTCACCCTCCAGACTTCACCTTCTCCTTCTCCTTCTTCTACTTCTTCTGATTCACCCTTCAGTCTTCACCTTCTCCTTCTCCTTCTTCTGTTTCTTCTGCTTCACCCTCCAGACTTCACCTTCTCCTTCTCCTTCTTCTACTTCTTCTGATTCACCCTCCAGACTTCACCTTCTCCTTCTCCTTCTTCTGCTTCTTCTGCTTCACCCTCCAGACTTCACCATCTCCTTCTCCTTCTTCTGCTTCTTCTGCTTCGCCCTCCAGACTTCACCTTCTCCTTCTCCTTCTTCTGCTTCTTCTGCTTCACCCTCCAGACTTCACCTTCTCCTTCTCCTTCTTCTGCTTCTTCTGCTTCACTCTCCTGACTTCACCTTCTCGTTCTCCTTCTTCTACTTCTTCTGATTCACCCTCCAGACTTCACCTTCTCCTTCTCCTTCTTCTTCTTCTTCTGATTCACCCTCCAGACTTCACCTTCTCCTTCTCCTTCTTCTGCTTCTTCTGATTCACCCTCCAGACTTCACCTTCTCCTTCTCCTTATTCTGCTTCTTCTGATTCACCCTCCAGACTTCACCTTCTCCTTCTCCTTCTCCTGCTTCTTCTGATTCACCCTCCAGACTTCACCTTCTCCTTCTTCTTCTGATTCACCCTCCAGACTTCACCTTCTCCTTCTCCTTCTTCTACTTCTTCTGATTCACCCTCCAGACTTCACCTTCTCCTTCTCCTTCTTCTGCTTCTTCTGATTCACCCTGCAGACTTCACCTTCTCCTTCTCCTTCGTCTACTTCTTCTGATTCACCGTCCAGACTACACCTTCTCCTTCTCCTTCTTCTACTTCTTCTGATTCACCCTCCAGACTTCACCTTCTCCTTCTCCTTCTTCAGCTTCTTCTGATTCACCCTCCTGACTTCACCTTCTCCTTCTCCTTCTTCTACTTCTTCTGATTCACCCTCCTGACTTCACCTTCTCCTTCTCCTTCTTCTACTTCTTCTGCTTCACCCTCCAGACTTCACCTTCTCCTTCTCCTTCTTCTACTTCTTCTGATTCACCCTCCAGACGTCACCTTCTCCTTCTTCTGCTTCTTCTGATTCACCCTCCAGACTTCACCTTCTCCTTCTCCTTATTCTGCTTCTTCTGATTCACCCTCCAGACTTCACCTTCTCCTTCTCCTTCTTCTGCTTCTTCTGATTCACCCTCCGGACTTCACCTTCTCCTTCTCCTTCTTCTGCTTCTTCTGATTCACCCTCCAGACTTCACCTTCTCCTTCTCCTTCTTCCACTTCTTCTGATTCACCCTCCGGACTTCATCGTCTCCTTCTCCTTCTTCTGCTTCTTCTGATTCATCCTCCAGACTTCACCTTCTCCTTCTCCTTCTTCTGCTTCTTCTGATTCACCCTCCAGACTTCACCTTCTCCTTCTCCTTCTTCTACTTCTTCTGATTCACCCTCCAGACTTCACCTTCTCCTTTTCCTTCTTCTACTTCTTCTGATTCACCCTCCAGACTTCACCTTCTCCATCTCCTTCTTCTGCTTCTTCTGATTCACCCTCCAGACTTCACCTTCTCCTTCTCCTTATTCTGCTTCTTCTGATTCACCCTCCAGACTTCACCTTCTCCTTCTCCTTCTTCTACTTCTTCTGATTCACCCTCCAGACTTCACCTTCTCCTTCTCCTTCTTCTGCTTCTTCTGATTCACCCTCCAGACTTCACCTTCTCCTTCTCCTTCTTCTACTTCTTCTGATTCACCCTCCAGACTTCACCTTCTCCTTCTCCTTCTTCTGCTTCTTCTGATTCACCCTGCAGACTTCACCTTCTCCTTCTCCTTCGTCTACTTCTTCTGATTCACCGTCCAGACTACACCTTCTCCTTCTCCTTCTTCTACTTCTTCTGATTCACCCTCCAGACTTCACCTTCTCCTTCTCCTTCTTCTGCTTCTTCTGATTCACCCTCCAGACTTCACCTTCTCCTTCTCCTTCTTCTACTTCTTCTGATTGACCCTCCAGACTTCACCTTCTCCTTCTCCTTCTTCTACATCTTCTGATTCACGCTCCAGACTTCACCTTCTCCTTCTCCTTCTTCTACTTCTTCTGCTTCTCCCTCCAGACTTCACCTTCTCCTTCTCCTTCTTCTACTTCTTCTGATTCACCCTCCAGACTTCACCTTCTCCTTCTCCTTCTTCTACTTCTTCTGATTCACCCTCCAGACTTCACCTTCTCCTTCTCCTTCTTTTCTTCTTCTGATTCACCCTCCAGACTTCACCTTCTCCTTCTCCTTCTTCTACTTCTTCTGATTCACCCTCCTGACTTCACCTTCTCCTTCTCCTTCTTCTGCTTCTTCTGCTTCACCCTCCAAACTTCACCTTCTCCTTCTCCTTCTTCTGCTTCTTCTGCTTCACCCTCCAGACTTCACCTTCTCCTTCTCCTTCTTCTGCTTCTTCTGCTTCACCCTCCTGACTTCACCTTCTCCTTCTCCTTCTTCTACTTCTTCTGATTCACCCTCCAGACTTCACCTTCTTCTTCTCCTTCTTCTGCTTCTTCTGCTTCACCCTCCAGACTTCACCTTCTCCTTCTCCTTCTTATGCTTCTTCTGCTTCGCCCTCCAGACTTCACCTTCTCCTTCTCCTTCTTCTGCTTCTTCTGCTTCACCCTCCAGACTTCACCTTCTCCTTCTCCTTCTTCTGCTTCTTCTGCTTCACTCTCCTGACTTCACCTTCTCCTTCTCCTTCTTCTACTTCTTCTGATTCACCCTCCAGACTTCACCTTCTCCTTCTCCTTCTTCTACTTCTTCTGATTCTCCCTCCAGACTTCACCTTCTCCTTCTCCTTCTTCTGCTTCTTCTGATTCACCCTCCAGACTTCACCTTCTCCTTCTTCTTCTGATTCACCCTCCAGACTTCACCTTCTCCTTCTCCTTCTTCTACTTCTTCTGATTCACCCTCCAGACTTCACCTTCTCCTTCTCCTTCTTCTGCTTCTTCTGATTCACCCTGCAGACTTCACCTTCTCCTTCTCCTTCGTCTACTTCTTCTGATTCACCGTCCAGACTACACCTTCTCCTTCTCCTTCTTCTACTTCTTCTGATTCACCCTCCAGACTTCATCTTCTCCTTCTCCTTCTTCTACTTCTTCTGATTGACCCTCCAGACTTCACCTTCTCCTTCTCCTTCTTCTACTTCTTCTGATTCACCCTCCAGACTTCAACTTCTCCTTCTCCTTCTTCTACTTCTTCTGCTTCTCCCTCCAGACTTCACCTTCTCCTTCTCCTTCTTCTGCTTCTTCTGATTCACCCTCCAGACTTCACCTTCTCCTTCTCCTTCTTCTACTTCTTCTGATTCACCCTCCAGACTTCACCTTCTCCTTCTCCTTCTTCTACGTCTTCTGATTCACCCTCCAGACTTCACCTTCTCCTTCTCCTTCTTCTACTTCTTCTGATTCACCCTCCTTACTTCACCTTCTCCTTCTCCTTCTTCTGCTTCTTCTGCTTCACCCTCCAGACCTCAGCTTCTCCTTCTCCTTCTTCTGCTTCTTCTGCTTCACCCTCCAGACTACACCTTCTCCTTCTCCTTCTTCTGCTTCTTCTGCTTCACCCTCCTGACTTCACCTTCTCCTTCTCCTTCTTCTACTTCTTCTGATTCACCCTCCAGACTTCACCTTCTCCTTCTCCTTCTTCTGCTTCTTCTGCTTCACCCTCCAGACTTCACCTTCTCCTTCTCCTTCTTCTGCTTCTTCTGCTTCGCCCTCCAGACTTCACCTTCTCCTTCTCCTTCTTCTGCTTCTTCTGCTTCACCCTCCAGACTTCAACTTCTCCTTCTCCTTCTTCTGCTTCTTCTGCTTCACTCTCCTGACTTCACCTTCTCCTTCTCCTTCTTCTACTTCTTCTGATTCACCCTCCAGACTTCACCTTCTCCTTCTCCTTCTTCTGCTTCTTCTGCTTCACCGTCCTGACTTCACCTTCTCCTTCTCCTTCTTCTACTTCTTCTGCTTCACCCCCCTGACTTCACCTGCTCCTTCTCCTTCTTCTGCTTCTTCTGATTCACCCTCCTAACTTCAATTTCTCCTTCTCCTTCTTCTGCTTCTTCTGATTCACCCTCCTGACTTCACCTTCTCCTTCTCCTTCTTTTGCTTCTTCTGATTCACCCTCCAGACTTCACCTTCTCCTTCTCCTTCTTCTGCTTCTTCTGATTCACCCTCCAGACTTCACCTTCTCCTTCTCCTTCTTCTGCTTCTTCTGATTCACCCTCCAGACCTCACCTTCTCCTTCTCCTTCTTCTACTTCTTCTGATTCACCCTCCAGACTTCATCTTCTCCTTCTCCTTCTTCTGCTTCTTCTGATTCACCCTCCAGACTTCACCTTCTCCTTCTCCTTCTTCTGCTTCTTCTGATTCACCCTCCAGACTTCACCTTCTCCTTCTCCTTCTTCTACTTCTTCTGATTCACCCTTCAGTCTTCACCTTCTCCTTCTCCTTCTTCTGTTTCTTCTGCTTCACCCTCCAGACTTCACCTTCTCCTTCTCCTTCTTCTACTTCTTCTGATTCACCCTCCAGACTTCACCTTCTCCTTCTCCTTCTTCTGCTTCTTCTGCTTCACCCTCCAGACTTCACCATCTCCTTCTCCTTCTTCTGCTTCTTCTGCTTCGCCCTCCAGACTTCACCTTCTCCTTCTCCTTCTTCTGCTTCTTCTGCTTCACCCTCCAGACTTCACCTTCTCCTTCTCCTTCTTCTGCTTCTTCTGCTTCACTCTCCTGACTTCACCTTCTCGTTCTCCTTCTTCTACTTCTTCTGATTCACCCTCCAGACTTCACCTTCTCCTTCTCCTTCTTCTTCTTCTTCTGATTCACCCTCCAGACTTCACCTTCTCCTTCTCCTTCTTCTGCTTCTTCTGATTCACCCTCCAGACTTCACCTTCTCCTTCTCCTTATTCTGCTTCTTCTGATTCACCCTCCAGACTTCACCTTCTCCTTCTCCTTCTCCTGCTTCTTCTGATTCACCCTCCAGACTTCACCTTCTCCTTCTTCTTCTGATTCACCCTCCAGACTTCACCTTCTCCTTCTCCTTCTTCTACTTCTTCTGATTCACCCTCCAGACTTCACCTTCTCCTTCTCCTTCTTCTGCTTCTTCTGATTCACCCTGCAGACTTCACCTTCTCCTTCTCCTTCGTCTACTTCTTCTGATTCACCGTCCAGACTACACCTTCTCCTTCTCCTTCTTCTACTTCTTCTGATTCACCCTCCAGACTTCACCTTCTCCTTCTCCTTCTTCAGCTTCTTCTGATTCACCCTCCAGACTTCACCTTCTCCTTCTCCTTCTTCTACTTCTTCTGATTCACCCTCCAGACTTCACCTTCTCCTTCTCCTTCTTCTGCTTCTTCTGCTTCACTCTCCTGACTTCACCTTCTCGTTCGCCTTCTTCTACTTCTTCTGATTCACCCTCCAGACTTCACCTTCTCCTTCTCCTTCTTCTTCTTCTTCTGATTCACCCTCCAGACTTCACCTTCTCCTTCTCTTTCTTCTGCTTCTTCTGATTCACCCTCCAGACTTCACCTTCTCCTTCTCCTTATTCTGCTTCTTCTGATTCACCCTCCAGACTTCACCTTCTCCTTCTCCTTCTCCTGCTTCTTCTGATTCACCCTCCAGACTTCACCTTCTCCTTCTTCTTCTGATTCACCCTCCAGACTTCACCTTCTCCTTCTCCTTCTTCTACTTCTTCTGATTCACCCTCCAGACTTCACCTTCTCCTTCTCCTTCTTCTGCTTCTTCTGATTCACCCTGCAGACTTCACCTTCTCCTTCTCCTTCGTCTACTTCTTCTGATTCACCGTCCAGACTACACCTTCTCCTTCTCCTTCTTCTACTTCTTCTGATTCACCCTCCAGACTTCACCTTCTCCTTCTCCTTCTTCAGCTTCTTCTGATTCACCCTCCTGACTTCACCTTCTCCTTCTCCTTCTTCTACTTCTTCTGATTCACCCTCCTGACTTCACCTTCTCCTTCTCCTTCTTCTACTTCTTCTGCTTCACCCTCCAGACTTCACCTTCTCCTTCTCCTTCTTCTACTTCTTCTGATTCACCCTCCAGACGTCACCTTCTCCTTCTTCTGCTTCTTCTGATTCACCCTCCAGACTTCACCTTCTCCTTCTCCTTATTCTGCTTCTTCTGATTCACCCTCCAGACTTCACCTTCTCCTTCTCCTTCTTCTGCTTCTTCTGATTCACCCTCCAGACTTCACCTTCTCCTTCTCCTTCTTCTGCTTCTTCTGATTCACCCTCCAGACTTCACCTTCTCCTTCTCCTTCTTCCACTTCTTCTGATTCACCCTCCAGACTTCATCGTCTCCTTCTCCTTCTTCTGCTTCTTCTGATTCACCCTCCAGACTTCACCTTCTCCTTCTTCTTCTGATTCACCCTCCAGACTTCACCTTCTCCTTCTCCTTCTCCTGCTTCTTCTGATTCACCCTCCAGACTTCACCTTCTCCTTCTTCTTCTGATTCACCCTCCAGACTTCACCTTCTCCTTCTCCTTCTTCTACTTCTTCTGATTCACCCTCCAGACTTCACCTTCTCCTTCTCCTTCTTCTGCTTCTTCTGATTCACCCTGCAGACTTCACCTTCTCCTTCTCCTTCGTCTACTTCTTCTGATTCACCGTCCAGACTACACCTTCTCCTTCTCCTTCTTCTACTTCTTCTGATTCACCCTCCAGACTTCACCTTCTCCTTCTCCTTCTTCAGCTTCTTCTGATTCACCCTCCTGACTTCACCTTCTCCTTCTCCTTCTTCTACTTCTTCTGATTCACCCTCCTGACTTCACCTTCTCCTTCTCCTTCTTCTACTTCTTCTGCTTCACCCTCCAGACTTCACCTTCTCCTTCTCCTTCTTCTACTTCTTCTGATTCACCCTCCAGACGTCACCTTCTCCTTCTTCTGCTTCTTCTGATTCACCCTCCAGACTTCACCTTCTCCTTCTCCTTATTCTGCTTCTTCTGATTCACCCTCCAGACTTCACCTTCTCCTTCTCCTTCTTCTGCTTCTTCTGATTCACCCTCCAGACTTCACCTTCTCCTTCTCCTTCTTCTGCTTCTTCTGATTCACCCTCCAGACTTCACCTTCTCCTTCTCCTTCTTCCACTTCTTCTGATTCACCCTCCAGACTTCATCGTCTCCTTCTCCTTCTTCTGCTTCTTCTGATTCATCCTCCAGACTTCACCTTCTCCTTCTCCTTCTTCTGCTTCTTCTGATTCACCCTCCAGACTTCACCTTCTCCTTCTCCTTCTTCTACTTCTTCTGATTCACCCTCCAGACTTCACCTTCTCCTTTTCCTTCTTCTACTTCTTCTGATTCACCCTCCAGACTTCACCTTCTCCATCTCCTTCTTCTGCTTCTTCTGATTCACCCTCCAGACTTCACCTTCTCCTTCTCCTTATTCTGCTTCTTCTGATTCACCCTCCAGACTTCACCTTCTCCTTCTCCTTCTTCTGCTTCTTCTGATTCACCCTCCAGACTTCACCTTCTCCTTCTCCTTCTTCTGCTTCTTCTGATTCACCCTCCAGACTTCACCTTCTCCTTCTCCTTCTTCTACTTCTTCTGATTCACCGTCCAGACTTCACCTTCTCCTTCTCCTTCTTCTGCTTCTTCTGATTCACCCTGCAGACTTCACCTTCTCCTTCTCCTTCGTCTACTTCTTCTGATTCACCGTCCAGACTACACCTTCTCCTTCTCCTTCTTCTACTTCTTCTGATTCACCCTCCAGACTTCACCTTCTCCTTCTCCTTCTTCTGCTTCTTCTGATTCACCCTCCAGACTTCACCTTCTCCTTCTCCTTCTTCTACTTCTTCTGATTGACCCTCCAGACTTCACCTTCTCCTTCTCCTTCTTCTACATCTTCTGATTCACGCTCCAGACTTCACCTTCTCCTTCTCCTTCTTCTACTTCTTCTGCTTCTCCCTCCAGACTTCACCTTCTCCTTCTCCTTCTTCTACTTCTTCTGATTCACCCTCCAGACTTCACCTTCTCCTTCTCCTTCTTCTACTTCTTCTGATTCACCCTCCAGACTTCACCTTCACCTTCTCCTTCTTTTCTTCTTCTGATTCACCCTCCAGACTTCACCTTCTCCTTCTCCTTCTTCTACTTCTTCTGATTCACCCTCCTGACTTCACCTTCTCCTTCTCCTTCTTCTGCTTCTTCTGCTTCACCCTCCAAACTTCACCTTCTCCTTCTCCTTCTTCTGCTTCTTCTGCTTCACCCTCCAGACTTCACCTTCTCCTTCTCTTTCTTCTGCTTCTTCTGCTTCACCCTCCTGACTTCACCTTCTCCTTCTCCTTCTTCTACTTCTTCTGATTCACCCTCCAGACTTCACCTTCTCCTTCTCCTTCTTCTGCTTCTTCTGCTTCACCCTCCAGACTTCACCTTCTCCTTCTCCTTCTTATGCTTCTTCTGCTTCGCCCTCCAGACTTCACCTTCTCCTTCTCCTTCTTCTGCTTCTTCTGCTTCACCCTCCAGACTTCACCTTCTCCTTCTCCTTCTTCTGCTTCTTCTGCTTCACTCTCCTGACTTCACCTTCTCCTTCTCCTTCTTCTACTTCTTCTGATTCACCCTCCAGACTTCACCTTCTCCTTCTCCTTCTTCTACTTCTTCTGATTCTCCCTCCAGACTTCACCTTCTCCTTCTCCTTCTTCTGCTTCTTCTGATTCACCCTCCAGACTTCACCTTCTCCTTCTTCTTCTGATTCACCCTCCAGACTTCACCTTCTCCTTCTCCTTCTTCCACTTCTTCTGATTCACCCTCCAGACTTCACCTTCTCCTTCTCCTTCTTCTGCTTCTTCTGATTCACCCTGCAGACTTCACCTTCTCCTTCTCCTTCGTCTACTTCTTCTGATTCACCGTCCAGACTACACCTTCTCCTTCTCCTTCTTCTACTTCTTCTGATTCACCCTCCAGACTTCATCTTCTCCTTCTCCTTCTTCTGCTTCTTCTGATTCACCCTCCAGACTTCACCTTCTTCTTCTCCTTCTTCTACTTCTTCTGATTGACCCTCCAGACTTCACCTTCTCCTTCTCCTTCTTCTACTTCTTCTGATTCACCCTCCAGACTTCAACTTCTCCTTCTCCTTCTTCTACTTCTTCTGCTTCTCCCTCCAGACTTCACCTTCTCCTTCTCCTTCTTCTGCTTCTTCTGATTCACCCTCCAGACTTCACCTTCTCCTTCTCCTTCTTCTACTTCTTCTGATTCACCCTCCAGACTTCACCTTCTCCTTCTCCTTCTTCTACGTCTTCTGATTCACCCTCCAGACTTCACCTTCTCCTTCTCCTTCTTCTACTTCTTCTGATTCACCCTCCTTACTTCACCTTCTCCTTCTCCTTCTTCTGCTTCTTCTGCTTCACCCTCCAGACCTCAGCTTCTCCTTCTCCTTCTTCTGCTTCTTCTGCTTCACCCTCCAGACTACACCTTCTCCTTCTCCTTCTTCTGCTTCTTCTGCTTCACCCTCCTGACTTCACCTTCTCCTTCTCCTTCTTCTACTTCTTCTGATTCACCCTCCAGACTTCACCTTCTCCTTCTCCTTCTTCTGCTTCTTCTGCTTCACCCTCCAGACTTCACCTTCTCCTTCTCCTTCTTCTGCTTCTTCTGCTTCGCCCTCCAGACTTCACCTTCTCCTTCTCCTTCTTCTGCTTCTTCTGCTTCACCCTCCAGACTTCAACTTCTCCTTCTCCTTCTTCTGCTTCTTCTGCTTCACTCTCCTGACTTCACCTTCTCCTTCTCCTTCTTCTACTTCTTCTGATTCACCCTCCAGACTTCACCTTCTCCTTCTCCTTCTTCTGCTTCTTCTGCTTCACCCTCCAGACTTCACCTTCTCCTTCTCCTTCTTCTGCTTCTTCTGCTGCGCCCTCCAGACTTCACCTTCTCCTTCTCCTTCTTCTGCTTCTTCTGCTTCACCGTCCTGACTTCACCTTCTCCTTCTCCTTCTTCTACTTCTTCTGCTTCACCCCCCTGACTTCACCTGCTCCTTCTCCTTCTTCTGCTTCTTCTGATTCACCCTCCTAACTTCACCTTCTCCTTCTCCTTCTTCTGCTTCTTCTGATTCACCCTCCTGACTTCACCTTCTCCTTCTCCTTCTTTTGCTTCTTCTGATTCACCCTCCAGACTTCACCTTCTCCTTCTCCTTCTTCTGCTTCTTCTGATTCACCCTCCAGACTTCACCTTCTCCTTCTCCTTCTTCTGCTTCTTCTGATTCACCCTCCAGACCTCACCTTCTCCTTCTCCTTCTTCTACTTCTTCTGATTCACCCTCCAGACTTCATCTTCTCCTTCTCCTTCTTCTGCTTCTTCTGATTCACCCTCCAGACTTCACCTTCTCCTTCTCCTTCTTCTGCTTCTTCTGATTCACCCTCCAGACTTCACCTTCTCCTTCTCCTTCTTCTACTTCTTCTGATTCACCCTTCAGTCTTCACCTTCTCCTTCTCCTTCTTCTGTTTCTTCTGCTTCACCCTCCAGACTTCACCTTCTCCTTCTCCTTCTTCTACTTCTTCTGATTCACCCTCCAGACTTCACCTTCTCCTTCTCCTTCTTCTGCTTCTTCTGCTTCACCCTCCAGACTTCACCATCTCCTTCTCCTTCTTCTGCTTCTTCTGCTTCGCCCTCCAGACTTCACCTTCTCCTTCTCCTTCTTCTGCTTCTTCTGCTTCACCCTCCAGACTTCACCTTCTCCTTCTCCTTCTTCTGCTTCTTCTGCTTCACTCTCCTGACTTCACCTTCTCGTTCTCCTTCTTCTACTTCTTCTGATTCACCCTCCAGACTTCACCTTCTCCTTCTCCTTCTTCTTCTTCTTCTGATTCACCCTCCAGACTTCACCTTCTCCTTCTCCTTCTTCTGCTTCTTCTGATTCACCCTCCAGACTTCACCTTCTCCTTCTCCTTATTCTGCTTCTTCTGATTCACCCTCCAGACTTCACCTTCTCCTTCTTCTTCTCCTGCTTCTTCTGATTCACCCTCCAGACTTCACCTTCTCCTTCTTCTTCTGATTCACCCTCCAGACTTCACCTTCTCCTTCTCCTTCTTCTACTTCTTCTGATTCACCCTCCAGACTTCACCTTCTCCTTCTCCTTCTTCTGCTTCTTCTGATTCACCCTGCAGACTTCACCTTCTCCTTCTCCTTCGTCTACTTCTTCTGATTCACCGTCCAGACTACACCTTCTCCTTCTCCTTCTTCTACTTCTTCTGATTCACCCTCCAGACTTCATCTTCTCCTTCTCCTTCTTCTGCTTCTTCTGATTCACCCTCCAGACTTCACCTTCTCCTTCTCCTTCTTCTACTTCTTCTGATTGACCCTCCAGACTTCACCTTCTCCTTCTCCTTCTTCTACTTCTTCTGATTCACCCTCCAGACTTCAACTTCTCCTTCTCCTTCTTCTACTTCTTCTGCTTCTCCCTCCAGACTTCACCTTCTCCTTCTTCTGCTTCTTCTGATTCACCCTCCAGAGTTCACATTCTCCTTCTCCTTCTTCTACTTCTTCTGATTCACCCTCCAGACTTCACCTTCTCCTTCTCCTTCTTCTACTTCTTCTGATTCACCCTCCTTACTTCACCTTCTCCTTCTCCTTCTTCTGCTTCTTCTGCTTCACCCTCCAGACTTCACCTTCTCCTTCTCCTTCTTCTGCTTCTTCTGCTTCACCCTCCAGACTTCACCTTCTCCTTCTCCTTCTTCTGCTTCTTCTGCTTCACCCTCCTGACTTCACCTTCTCCTTCTCCTTCTTCTACTTCTTCTGATTCACCCTCCAGACTTCACCTTCTCCTTCTCCTTCTTCTGCTTCTTCTGCTTCACCCTCCAGACTTCACCTTCTCCTTCTCCTTCTTCTGCTTCTTCTGCTTCGCCCTCCAGACTTCACCTTCTCCTTCTCCTTCTTCTGCTTCTTCTGCTTCACCCTCCAGACTTCACCTTCTCCTTCTCCTTCTTCTGCTTCTTCTGCTTCACTCTCCAGACTTCACCTTCTCCTTCTCCTTCTTCTGCTTCTTCTGATTCACCCTCCAGACCTCACCTTCTCCTTCTCCTTCTTCTACTTCTTCTGATTCACCCTCCAGACTTCATCTTCTCTTTCTCCTTCTTCTGCTTCTTCTGATTCACCCTCCAGACTTCACCTTCTCCTTCTCCTTCTTCTGCTTCTTCTGATTCACCCTCCAGACTTCACCTTCTCCTTCTCCTTCTTCTACTTCTTCTGATTCACCCTTCAGTCTTCACCTTCTCCTTCTCCTTCTTCTGTTTCTTCTGCTTCACCCTCCAGACTTCACCTTCTCCTTCTCCTTCTTCTACTTCTTCTGATTCACCCTCCAGACATCACCTTCTCCTTCTCCTTCTTCTGCTTCTTCTGCTTCACCCTCCAGACTTCACCTTCTCCTTCTCGTTCTTCTGCTTCTTCTGCTTCGCCCTCCAGACTTCACCTTCTCCTTCTCCTTCTTCTGCTTCTTCTGCTTCACCCTCCAGACTTCACCTTCTCCTTCTCCTTATTCTGCTTCTTCTGCTTCACTCTCCTGACTTCACCTTCTCCTTCTCCTTCTTCTACTTCTTCTGATTCACCCTCCAGACTTCAACTTCTCCTTCTCCTTCTTCTACTTCTTCTGATTCACCCTCCAGACTTCACCTTCTCATTCTCCTTCTTCTGCTTCTTCTGATTCACCCTCCAGACTTCACCTTCTCCTTCTCCTTATTCTGCTTCTTCTGATTCGCCCTCCAGACTTCACCTTCTCCTTCTCCTTCTTCTGCTTCTTCTGATTCACCCTCCAGACTTCACCTTCTCCTTCTTCTTCTGATTCACCCTCCAGACTTCACCTTCTCCTTCTCCTTCTTCTACTTCTTCTGATTCACCCTCCAGACTTCACCTTCTCCTTCTCCTTCTTCTGCTTCTTCTGATTCACCCTGCAGACTTCACCTTCTCCTTCTCCTTCGTCTACTTCTTCTGATTCACCGTCCAGAATACACCTTCTCCTTCTCCTTCTTCTACTTCTTCTGATTCACCCTCCAGACTTCATCTTCTCCTTCTCCTTCTTCTGCTTCTTCTGATTTACCCTCCAGACTTCACCTTCTCCTTCTCCTTCTTCTACTTCTTCTGATTGACCCTCCATACTTCACCTTCTCCTTCTCCTTCTTCTACTTCTTCTGATTCACCCTCCAGACTTCAACTTCTCCTTCTCCTTCTTCTACTTCTTCTGCTTCTCCCTCCAGACTTCACCTTCTCCTTCTCCTTCTTCTGCTTCTTCTGATTCACCCTCCAGACTTCACATTCTCCTTCTCCTTCTTCTACTTCTTCTGATTCACCCTCCAGACTTCACCTTCTCCTTCTCCTTCTTCTACGTCTTCTGATTCACCCTCCAGACTTAACCTTCTCCTTCTCCTTCTTCTCCTTCTTCTGCTTCTTCTGCTTCACCCTCCAGACTTCACCTTCTCCTTCTCCTTCTTCTGCTTCTTCTGCTTCACCCTCCAGACTTCACCTTCTCCTTCTCCTTCTTCTGCTTCTTCTGCTTCACCCTCCAGACTTCACCTTCTCCTTCTCCTTCTTCTGCTTCTTCTGCTACGCCCTCCAGACTTCACCTTCTCCTTCTCCTTCTTCTGCTTCTTCTGCTTCACCCTCCAGACTTCACCTTCTCCTTCTCCTTCTTCTGCTTCTTCTGCTTCACTCTCCTGACTTCACCTTCTCCTTCTCCTTCTTCTACTTCTTCTGATTCACCCTCCAGACTTCACATTCTCCTTCTCCTTCTTCTACTTCTTCTGATTCACCCTCCAGACTTCACCTTCTCCTTCTCCTTCTTCTACGTCTTCTGATTCACCCTCCAGACTTAACCTTCTCCTTCTCCTTCTTCTCCTTCTTCTGCTTCTTCTGCTTCACCCTCCAGACTTCACCTTCTCCTTCTCCTTCTTCTGCTTCTTCTGCTTCACCCTCCAGACTTCACCTTCTCCTTCTCCTTCTTCTGCTTCTTCTGCTTCACCCTCCTGACTTCACCTTCTCCTTCTCCTTCTTCTACTTCTTCTGATTCACCCTCCAGACTTCACCTTCTCCTTCTCCTTCTTCTGCTTCTTCTGCTTCACCCTCCAGACTTCACCTTCTCCTTCTCCTTCTTCTGCTTCTTCTGCTACGCCCTCCAGACTTCACCTTCTCCTTCTCCTTCTTCTGCTTCTTCTGCTTCACCCTCCAGACTTCACCTTCTCCTTCTCCTTCTTCTGCTTCTTCTGCTTCACTCTCCTGACTTCACCTTCTCCTTCTCCTTCTTCTACTTCTTCTGATTCACCCTCCAGACTTCACCTTCTCCTTCTCCTTCTTCTGCTTCTTCTGCTTCACCCTCCAGACTTCACCTTCTCCTTCTCCTTCTTCGGCTTCTTCTGCTGCGCCCTCCAGACTTCACCTTCTCCTTCTCCTTCTTCTGCTTCTTCTGCTTCACCGTCCTGACTTCACCTTCTCCTTCTCCTTCTTCTACTTCTTCTGCTTCACCCCCCTCACTTCACCTGCTCCTTCTCCTTCTTCTGCTTCTTCTGATTCACCCTCCTAACTTCACCTTCTCCTTCTCCTTCTTCTGCTTCTTCTGATTCACCCTCCTGACTTCACCTTCTCCTTCTCCATCTTTTGCTTCTTCTGATTCACCCTCCAGACTTCACCTTCTCCTTCTCCTTCTTCTGCTTCTTCTGATTCACCCTCCAGACTTCACCTTCTCCTTCTCCTTCTTCTGCTTCTTCTGATTCACCCTCCAGACCTCACCTTCTCCTTCTCCTTCTTCTGCTTCTTCTGATTCACCCTCCAGACTTCACCTTCTCCTTCTCCTTCTTCTGCTTCTTCTGATTCACCCTCCAGACCTCACCTTCTCCTTCTCCTTCTTCTACTTCTTCTGATTCACCCTCCAGACTTCATCTTCTCCTTCTCCTTCTTCTGCTTCTTCTGATTCACCCTCCAGACTTCACCTTCTCCTTCTCCTTCTTCTGCTTCTTCTGATTCACCCTCCAGACTTCACCTTCTCCTTCTCCTTCTTCTACTTCTTCTGATTCACCCTCCAGACTTCACCTTCTCCTTCTCCTTCGTCTACTTCTTCTGATTCACCCTTCAGTATTCACCTTCTCCTTCTCCTTCTTCTGTTTCTTCTGCTTCACCCTCCAGACTTCACCTTCTCCTTCTCTTTCTTCTGCTTCTTCTGATTCACCCTCCAGACTTCACCTTCTCCTTCTCCTTCTTCTGATTCTTCTGTTTCACCCTCCAGACTTCACCTTCTCCTTCTCCTTCTTCAGCTTCTTCTGCTTCACCCTCCAGACTTCACCTTCTCCTTCTCCTTCTTCTGCTTCTTCTGCTTCGCCCTCCAGACTTCACCTTCTCCTTCTCCTTCTTCTGCTTCTTCTGCTTCACCCTCCAGACTTCACCTTCTCCTTCTCCTTCTTCTGCTTCTTCTGATTCACCCTCCAGACTTCACCTTCTCCTTCTCCTTATTCTGCTTCTTCTGATTCGCCCTCCAGACTTCACCTTCTCCTTCTCCTTCTTCTGCTTCTTCTGATTCACCCTCCAGACTTCACCTTCTCCTTCTTCTTCTGATTCACCCTCCAGACTTCACCTTCTCCTTCTCCTTCTTCTACTTCTTCTGATTCACCCTCCAGACTTCACCTTCTCCTTCTCCTTCTTCTGCTTCTTCTGATTCACCCTGCAGACTTCACCTTCTCCTTCTCCTTCGTCTACTTCTTCTGATTCACCGTCCAGAATACACCTTCTCCTTCTCCTTCTTCTACTTCTTCTGATTCACCCTCCAGACTTCATCTTCTCCTTCTCCTTCTTCTGCTTCTTCTGATTTACCCTCCAGACTTCACCTTCTCCTTCTCCTTCTTCTACTTCTTCTGATTGACCCTCCATACTTCACCTTCTCCTTCTCCTTCTTCTACTTCTTCTGATTCACCCTCCAGACTTCAACTTCTCCTTCTCCTTCTTCTACTTCTTCTGCTTCTCCCTCCAGACTTCTCCTTCTCCTTCTTCTACGTCTTCTGATTCACCCTCCAGACTTAACCTTCTCCTTCTCCTTCTTCTCCTTCTTCTGCTTCTTCTGCTTCACCCTCCAGACTTCACCTTCTCCTTCTCCTTCTTCTGCTTCTTCTGCTTCACCCTCCAGACTTCACCTTCTCCTTCTCCTTCTTCTGCTTCTTCTGCTTCACCCTCCAGACTTCACCTTCTCCTTCTCCTTCTTCTGCTTCTTCTGCTACGCCCTCCAGACTTCACCTTCTCCTTCTCCTTCTTCTGCTTCTTCTGCTTCACCCTCCAGACTTCACCTTCTCCTTCTCCTTCTTCTGCTTCTTCTGCTTCACTCTCCTGACTTCACCTTCTCCTTCTCCTTCTTCTACTTCTTCTGATTCACCCTCCAGACTTCACATTCTCCTTCTCCTTCTTCTACTTCTTCTGATTCACCCTCCAGACTTCACCTTCTCCTTCTCCTTCTTCTACGTCTTCTGATTCACCCTCCAGACTTAACCTTCTCCTTCTCCTTCTTCTCCTTCTTCTGCTTCTTCTGCTTCACCCTCCAGACTTCACCTTCTCCTTCTCCTTCTTCTGCTTCTTCTGCTTCACCCTCCAGACTTCACCTTCTCCTTCTCCTTCTTCTGCTTCTTCTGCTTCACCCTCCTGACTTCACCTTCTCCTTCTCCTTCTTCTACTTCTTCTGATTCACCCTCCAGACTTCACCTTCTCCTTCTCCTTCTTCTGCTTCTTCTGCTTCACCCTCCAGACTTCACCTTCTCCTTCTCCTTCTTCTGCTTCTTCTGCTACGCCCTCCAGACTTCACCTTCTCCTTCTCCTTCTTCTGCTTCTTCTGCTTCACCCTCCAGACTTCACCTTCTCCTTCTCCTTCTTCTGCTTCTTCTGCTTCACTCTCCTGACTTCACCTTCTCCTTCTCCTTCTTCTACTTCTTCTGATTCACCCTCCAGACTTCACCTTCTCCTTCTCCTTCTTCTGCTTCTTCTGCTTCACCCTCCAGACTTCACCTTCTCCTTCTCCTTCTTCGGCTTCTTCTGCTGCGCCCTCCAGACTTCACCTTCTCCTTCTCCTTCTTCTGCTTCTTCTGCTTCACCGTCCTGACTTCACCTTCTCCTTCTCCTTCTTCTACTTCTTCTGCTTCACCCCCCTCACTTCACCTGCTCCTTCTCCTTCTTCTGCTTCTTCTGATTCACCCTCCTAACTTCACCTTCTCCTTCTCCTTCTTCTGCTTCTTCTGATTCACCCTCCTGACTTCACCTTCTCCTTCTCCATCTTTTGCTTCTTCTGATTCACCCTCCAGACTTCACCTTCTCCTTCTCCTTCTTCTGCTTCTTCTGATTCACCCTCCAGACTTCACCTTCTCCTTCTCCTTCTTCTGCTTCTTCTGATTCACCCTCCAGACCTCACCTTCTCCTTCTCCTTCTTCTGCTTCTTCTGATTCACCCTCCAGACTTCACCTTCTCCTTCTCCTTCTTCTGCTTCTTCTGATTCACCCTCCAGACCTCACCTTCTCCTTCTCCTTCTTCTACTTCTTCTGATTCACCCTCCAGACTTCATCTTCTCCTTCTCCTTCTTCTGCTTCTTCTGATTCACCCTCCAGACTTCACCTTCTCCTTCTCCTTCTTCTGCTTCTTCTGATTCACCCTCCAGACTTCACCTTCTCCTTCTCCTTCTTCTACTTCTTCTGATTCACCCTCCAGACTTCACCTTCTCCTTCTCCTTCGTCTACTTCTTCTGATTCACCCTTCAGTATTCACCTTCTCCTTCTCCTTCTTCTGTTTCTTCTGCTTCACCCTCCAGACTTCACCTTCTCCTTCTCTTTCTTCTGCTTCTTCTGATTCACCCTCCAGACTTCACCTTCTCCTTCTCCTTCTTCTGATTCTTCTGTTTCACCCTCCAGACTTCACCTTCTCCTTCTCCTTCTTCAGCTTCTTCTGCTTCACCCTCCAGACTTCACCTTCTCCTTCTCCTTCTTCTGCTTCTTCTGCTTCGCCCTCCAGACTTCACCTTCTCCTTCTCCTTCTTCTGCTTCTTCTGCTTCACCCTCCAGACTTCACCTTCTCCTTCTCCTTCTTCTGCTTCTTCTGCTTCACTCTCCTGACTTCACCTTCTCCTTCTCCTTCTTCTACTTCTTCTGATTCACACTCCAGACTTCACCTTCTCCTTCTCCTTCTTCTGCTTCTTCTGCTTCACCCTCCAAACTTCACCTTCTCCTTCTCCTTCTTCTGCTTCTTCTGCTGCGCCCTCCAGACTTCACCTTCTCCTTCTCCTTCTTCTGCCTCTTCTGCTTCACCGTCCTGACTTCACCTTCTCCTTCTCCTTCTTCTACTTCTTCTGCTTCACCCCCCTGACTTCACCTGCTCCTTCTCCTTCTTCTGCTTCTTCTGATTCACCCTCCTAACTTCACCTTCTCCTTCTCCTTCTTCTGCTTCTTCTGATTCACCCTCCTGACTTCACCTTCTCCTTCTCCTTCTTTTGCTTCTTCTGATTCACCCTCCAGACATCACCTTCTCCTTCTCCTTCTTCTGCTTCTTCTGATTCACCCTCCAGACTTCACCTTCTCCTTCTCCTTCTTCTGCTTCTTCTGATTCACCCTCCAGACCTCACCTTCTCCTTCTCCTTCTTCTCCTTCTTCTGATTCACCCTCCAGACCTCACCTTCTCCTTCTCCTTCTTCTACTTCTTCTGATTCACCCTTCAGTCTTCACCTTCTCCTTCTCCTTCTTCTGTTTCTTCTGCTTCACCCTCCAGACTTCACCTTCTCCTTCTCTTTCTTCTGCTTCTTCTGATTCACCCTCCAGACTTCACCTTCTCCTTCTCCTTCTTCTGCTTCTTCTGCTTCACCCTCCAGACTTCACCTTCTCCTTCTCCTTCTTCTGCTTCTTCTGCTTCGCCCTCCAGACTTCACCTTCTCCTTCTCCTTCTTCTGCTTCTTCTGCTTCACCCTCCAGACTTCAACTTCTCCTTCTCCTTCTTCTGCTTCTTCTGCTTCACTCTCCTGACTTCACCTTCTCCTTCTCCTTCTTCTACTTCTTCTGATTCACCCTCCAGACTTCACCTTCTCCTTCTCCTTCTTCTGCTTCTTCTGCTTCACCCTCCAGACTTCACCTTCTCCTTCTCCTTCTTCTGCTTCTTCTGCTGCGCCCTCCAGACTTCACCTTCTCCTTCTCCTTCTTCTGCTTCTTCTGCTTCACCGTCCTGACTTCACCTTCTCCTTCTCCTTCTTCTACTTCTTCTGCTTCACCCCCCTGACTTCACCTGCTCCTTCTCCTTCTCCTGCTTCTTCTGATTCACCCTCCTAACTTCACCTTCTCCTTCTCCTTCTTCTGCTTCTTCTGATTCACCCTCCTGAATTCACCTTCTCCTTCTCCTTCTTTTGCTTCTTCTGATTCACCCTCCAGACTTCACCTTCTCCTTCTCCTTCTTCTGCTTCTTCTGATTCACCCTCCAGACTTCACCTTCTCCTTCTCCTTCTTCTGCTTCTTCTGATTCACCCTCCAGACCTCACCTTCTCCTTCTCCTTCTTCAACTTCTTCTGATTCACCCTCCAGACTTCATCTTCTCCTTCTCCTTCTTCTGCTTCTTCTGATTCACCCTCCAGACTTCACCTTCTCCTTCTCCTTCTTCTGCTTCTTCTGATTCACCCTCCAGACTTCACCTTCTCCTTCTCCTTCTTCTACTTCTTCTGATTCACCCTTCAGTCTTCACCTTCTCCTTCTCCTTCTTCTGTTTCTTCTGCTTCACCCTCCAGACTTCACCTTCTCCTTCTCCTTCTTCTACTTCTTCTGATTCACCCTCCAGACTTCACCTTCTCCTTCTCCTTCTTCTGCTTCTTCTGCTTCACCCTCCAGACTTCACCATCTCCTTCTCCTTCTTCTGCTTCTTCTGCTTCGCCCTCCAGACTTCACCTTCTCCTTCTCCTTCTTCTGCTTCTTCTGCTTCACCCTCCAGACTTCACCTTCTCCTTCTCCTTCTTCTGCTTCTTCTGCTTCACTCTCCTGACTTCACCTTCTCGTTCTCCTTCTTCTACTTCTTCTGATTCACCCTCCAGACTTCACCTTCTCCTTCTCCTTCTTCTTCTTCTTCTGATTCACCCTCCAGACTTCACCTTCTCCTTCTCCTTCTTCTGCTTCTTCTGATTCACCCTCCAGACTTCACCTTCTCCTTCTCCTTATTCTGCTTCTTCTGATTCACCCTCCAGACTTCACCTTCTCCTTCTCCTTCTCCTGCTTCTTCTGATTCACCCTCCAGACTTCACCTTCTCCTTCTTCTTCTGATTCACCCTCCAGACTTCACCTTCTCCTTCTCCTTCTTCTACTTCTTCTGATTCACCCTCCAGACTTCACCTTCTCCTTCTCCTTCTTCTGCTTCTTCTGATTCACCCTGCAGACTTCACCTTCTCTTTCTCCTTCGTCTACTTCTTCTGATTCACCGTCCAGACTACACCTTCTCCTTCTCCTTCTTCTACTTCTTCTGATTCACCCTCCAGACTTCATCTTCTCCTTCTCCTTCTTCTGCTTCTTCTGATTCACCCTCCAGACTTCACCTTCTCCTTCTCCTTCTTCTACTTCTTCTGATTGACCCTCCAGACTTCACCTTCTCCTTCTCCTTCTTCTACTTCTTCTGATTCACCCTCCAGACTTCAACTTCTCCTTCTCCTTCTTCTACTTCTTCTGCTTCTCCCTCCAGACTTCACCTTCTCCTTCTTCTGCTTCTTCTGATTCACCCTCCAGAGTTCATATTCTCCTTCTCCTTCTTCTACTTCTTCTGATTCACCCTCCAGACTTCACCTTCTCCTTCTCCTTCTTCTACTTCTTCTGATTCACCCTCCTTACTTCACCTTCTCCTTCTCCTTCTTCTGCTTCTTCTGCTTCACCCTCCAGACTTCACCTTCTCCTTCTCCTTCTTCTGCTTCTTCTGCTTCACCCTCCAGACTTCACCTTCTCCTTCTCCTTCTTCTGCTTCTTCTGCTTCACCCTCCTGACTTCACCTTCTCCTTCTCCTTCTTCTACTTCTTCTGATTCACCCTCCAGACTTCACCTTCTCCTTCTCCTTCTTCTGCTTCTTCTGCTTCACCCTCCAGACTTCACCTTCTCCTTCTCCTTCTTCTGCTTCTTCTGCTTCGCCCTCCAGACTTCACCTTCTCCTTCTCCTTCTTCTGCTTCTTCTGCTTCACCCTCCAGACTTCACCTTCTCCTTCTCCTTCTTCTGCTTCTTCTGCTTCACTCTCCAGACTTCACCTTCTCCTTCTCCTTCTTCTGCTTCTTCTGATTCACCCTCCAGACCTCACCTTCTCCTTCTCCTTCTTCTACTTCTTCTGATTCACCCTCCAGACTTCATCTTCTCCTTCTCCTTCTTCTGCTTCTTCTGATTCACCCTCCAGACTTCACCTTCTCCTTCTCCTTCTTCTGCTTCTTCTGATTCACCCTCCAGACTTCACCTTCTCCTTCTCCTTCTTCTACTTCTTCTGATTCACCCTTCAGTCTTCACCTTCTCCTTCTCCTTCTTCTGTTTCTTCTGCTTCACCCTCCAGACTTCACCTTCTCCTTCTCCTTCTTCTACTTCTTCTGATTCACCCTCCAGACATCACCTTCTCCTTCTCCTTCTTCTGCTTCTTCTGCTTCACCCTCCAGACTTCACCTTCTCCTTCTCGTTCTTCTGCTTCTTCTGCTTCGCCCTCCAGACTTCACCTTCTCCTTCTCCTTCTTCTGCTTCTTCTGCTTCACCCTCCAGACTTCACCTTCTCCTTCTCCTTATTCTGCTTCTTCTGCTTCACTCTCCTGACTTCACCTTCTCCTTCTCCTTCTTCTACTTCTTCTGATTCACCCTCCAGACTTCAACTTCTCCTTCTCCTTCTTCTACTTCTTCTGATTCACCCTCCAGACTTCACCTTCTCATTCTCCTTCTTCTGCTTCTTCTGATTCACCCTCCAGACTTCACCTTCTCCTTCTCCTTATTCTGCTTCTTCTGATTCTTCTGATTCACCCTCCAGACTTCACCTTCTCCTTCTTCTTCTGATTCACCCTCCAGACTTCACCTTCTCCTTCTCCTTCTTCTACTTCTTCTGATTCACCCTCCAGACTTCACCTTCTCCTTCTCCTTCTTCTGCTTCTTCTGATTCACCCTGCAGACTTCACCTTCTCCTTCTCCTTCGTCTACTTCTTCTGATTCACCGTCCAGAATACACCTTCTCCTTCTCCTTCTTCTACTTCTTCTGATTCACCCTCCAGACTTCATCTTCTCCTTCTCCTTCTTCTGCTTCTTCTGATTTACCCTCCAGACTTCACCTTCTCCTTCTCCTTCTTCTACTTCTTCTGATTGACCCTCCATACTTCACCTTCTCCTTCTCCTTCTTCTACTTCTTCTGATTTACCCTCCAGACTTCAACTTCTCCTTCTCCTTCTTCTACTTCTTCTGCTTCTCCCTCCAGACTTCACCTTCTCCTTCTCCTTCTTCTGCTTCTTCTGATTCACCCTCCAGACTTCACATTCTCCTTCTCCTTCTTCTACTTCTTCTGATTCACCCTCCAGACTTCACCTTCTCCTTCTCCTTCTTCTACGTCTTCTGATTCACCCTCCAGACTTAACCTTCTCCTTCTCCTTCTTCTGCTTCTTCTGCTTCACTCTCCAGACTTCACCTTCTCCTTCTCCTTCTTCTGCTTCTTCTGCTACGCCCTCCAGACTTCACCTTCTCCTTCTCCTTCTTCTGCTTCTTCTGCTTCACCCTCCAGACTTCACCTTCTCCTTCTCCTTCTTCTGCTTCTTCTGCTTCACTCTCCTGACTTCACCTTCTCCTTCTCCTTCTTCTACTTCTTCTGATTCACCCTCCAGACTTCACATTCTCCTTCTCCTTCTTCTACTTCTTCTGATTCACCCTCCAGACTTCACCTTCTCCTTCTCCTTCTTCTACGTCTTCTGATTCACCCTCCAGACTTAACCTTCTCCTTCTCCTTCTTCTCCTTCTTCTGCTTCTTCTGCTTCACCCTCCAGACTTCACCTTCTCCTTCTCCTTCTTCTGCTTCTTCTGCTTCACCCTCCAGACTTCACCTTCTCCTTCTCCTTCTTCTGCTTCTTCTGCTTCACCCTCCTGACTTCACCTTCTCCTTCTCCTTCTTCTACTTCTTCTGATTCACCCTCCAGACTTCACCTTCTCCTTCTCCTTCTTCTGCTTCTTCTGCTTCACCCTCCAGACTTCACCTTCTCCTTCTCCTTCTTCTGCTTCTTCTGCTACGCCCTCCAGACTTCACCTTCTCCTTCTCCTTCTTCTGCTTCTTCTGCTTCACCCTCCAGACTTCACCTTCTCCTTCTCCTTCTTCTGCTTCTTCTGCTTCACTCTCCTGACTTCACCTTCTCCTTCTCCTTCTTCTACTTCTTCTGATTCACCCTCCAGACTTCACCTTCTCCTTCTCCTTCTTCTGCTTCTTCTGCTTCACCCTCCAGACTTCACCTTCTCCTTCTCCTTCTTCGGCTTCTTCTGCTGCGCCCTCCAGACTTCACCTTCTCCTTCTCCTTCTTCTGCTTCTTCTGCTTCACCGTCCTGACTTCACCTTCTCCTTCTCCTTCTTCTACTTCTTCTGCTTCACCCCCCTCACTTCACCTGCTCCTTCTCCTTCTTCTGCTTCTTCTGATTCACCCTCCTAACTTCACCTTCTCCTTCTCCTTCTTCTGCTTCTTCTGATTCACCCTCCTGACTTCACCTTCTCCTTCTCCATCTTTTGCTTCTTCTGATTCACCCTCCAGACTTCACCTTCTCCTTCTCCTTCTTCTGCTTCTTCTGATTCACCCTCCAGACTTCACCTTCTCCTTCTCCTTCTTCTGCTTCTTCTGATTCACCCTCCAGACCTCACCTTCTCCTTCTCCTTCTTCTGCTTCTTCTGATTCACCCTCCAGACTTCACCTTCTCCTTCTCCTTCTTCTGCTTCTTCTGATTCACCCTCCAGACCTCACCTTCTCCTTCTCCTTCTTCTACTTCTTCTGATTCACCCTCCAGACTTCATCTTCTCCTTCTCCTTCTTCTGCTTCTTCTGATTCACCCTCCAGACTTCACCTTCTCCTTCTCCTTCTTCTGCTTCTTCTGATTCACCCTCCAGACTTCACCTTCTCCTTCTCCTTCTTCTACTTCTTCTGATTCACCCTCCAGACTTCACCTTCTCCTTCTCCTTCGTCTACTTCTTCTGATTCACCCTTCAGTATTCACCTTCTCCTTCTCCTTCTTCTGTTTCTTCTGCTTCACCCTCCAGACTTCACCTTCTCCTTCTCTTTCTTCTGCTTCTTCTGATTCACCCTCCAGACTTCACCTTCTCCTTCTCCTTCTTCTGATTCTTCTGTTTCACCCTCCAGACTTCAACTTCGCCTTCTCCATCTTCTGCTTCTTCTGCTTCACCCTCCTGACTTCACCTTCTCCTTCTCCTTCTTCTACTTCTTCTGATTCACCCTCCAGACTTCACCTTATCCTTCTCCTTCTTCAGCTTCTTCTGCTTCACCCTCCAGACTTCACCTTCTCCTTCTCCTTCTTCTGCTTCTTCTGCTTCGCCCTCCAGACTTCACCTTCTCCTTCTCCTTCTTCTGCTTCTTCTGCTTCACCCTCCAGACTTCACCTTCTCCTTCTCCTTCTTCTGCTTCTTCTGCTTCACTCTCCTGACTTCACCTTCTCCTTCTCCTTCTTCTACTTCTTCTGATTCACACTCCAGACTTCACCTTCTCCTTCTCCTTCTTCTGCTTCTTCTGCTTCACCCTCCAAACTTCACCTTCTCCTTCTCCTTCTTCTGCTTCTTCTGCTGCGCCCTCCAGACTTCACCTTCTCCTTCTCCTTCTTCTGCCTCTTCTGCTTCACCGTCCTGACTTCACCTTCTCCTTCTCCTTCTTCTACTTCTTCTGCTTCACCCCCCTGACTTCACCTGCTCCTTCTCCTTCTTCTGCTTCTTCTGATTCACCCTCCTAACTTCACCTTCTCCTTCTCCTTCTTCTGCTTCTTCTGATTCACCCTCCTGACTTCACCTTCTCCTTCTCCTTCTTTTGCTTCTTCTGATTCACCCTCCAGACATCACCTTCTCCTTCTCCTTCTTCTGCTTCTTCTGATTCACCCTCCAGACTTCACCTTCTCCTTCTCCTTCTTCTGCTTCTTCTGATTCACCCTCCAGACCTCACCTTCTCCTTCTCCTTCTTCTACTTCTTCTGATTCACCCTCCAGACCTCACCTTCTCCTTCTCCTTCTTCTACTTCTTCTGATTCACCCTTCAGTCTTCACCTTCTCCTTCTCCTTCTTCTGTTTCTTCTGCTTCACCCTCCAGACTTCACCTTCTCCTTCTCTTTCTTCTGCTTCTTCTGATTCACCCTCCAGACTTCACCTTCTCCTTCTCCTTCTTCTGATTCTTCTGATTCACCCTCCAGACTTCACCTTCTCCTTCTCCTTCTTCTGCTTCTTCTGAATCACCCTCCTGACTTCACCTTCTCCTTCTCCTTCTTCTACTTCTTCTGATTCACCCTCCTGACTTCACCTTCTCCTTCTCCTTCTTCTACTTCTTCTGCTTCACCCTCCAGACTTCACCTTCTCCTTCTCCTTCTTCTACTTCTTCTGATTCACCCTCCAGACTTCACCTTCTCCTTCTACTTCTTCTGCTTCTTCTGATTCACCCTCCAGACTTCACCTTCTCCTTCTCCTTATTCTGCTTCTTCTGATTCACCCTCCAGACTTCACCTTCTCCTTCTCCTTCTTCTGCTTCTTCTGATTCACCCTCCAGACTTCACCTTCTCCTTCTCCTTCTTCTGCTTATTCTGATTCACCCTCCAGACTTCACCTTCTCCTTCTCCTTCTTCTACTTCTTCTGATTCACCCTCCAGACTTCATCGTCTCCTTCTCCTTCTTCTGCTTCTTCTGATTCACCCTCCAGACTTCACCTTCTCCTTCTCCTTCTTCTGCTTCTTCTGATTCACCCTCCAGACTTCACCTTCTCCTTCTCCTTCTTCTACTTCTTCTGATTCACCCTCCAGACTTCACCTTCTCCTTCTCCTTCTCCTACTTCTTCTGATTCACCCTCCAGACTTCACCTTCTCCTTCTCCTTCTTCTACTTCTTCCGATTCACCCTCCAGACTTCACCTTCTCCTTCTCCTTCTTCAGCTTCTTCTGCTTCACCCTCCAGACTTCACCTTCTCCTTCTCCTTCTTCTGCTTCTTCTGCTTCGCCCTCCAGACTTCACCTTCTCCTTCTCCTTCTTCTGCTTCTTCTGCTTCACCCTCCAGACTTCACCTTCTCCTTCTCCTTCTTCTGCTTCTTCTGCTTCACTCTCCTGACTTCACCTTCTCCTTCTCCTTATTCTGCTTCTTCTGATTCACCCTCCAGACTTCACCTTCTCCTTCTCCTTCTTCTGCTTCTTCTGCTTCACCCTCCAGACTTCACCTTCTCCTTCTCCTTCTTCTGCTTCTTCTGCTGCGCCCTCCAGACTTCACCTGCTCCTTCTCCTTCTTCTGCTTCTTCTGCTTCACCCTCCTGACTTCACCTTCTCCTTCTCCTTCTTCTACTTCTTCTGCTTCACCCCCCTGACTTCACCTGCTCCTTCTCCTTCTTCTGCTTCTTCTGATTCACCCTCCTAACTTTACCTTCTGCTTCTCCTTCTTCTGCTTCTTCTGATTCACCCTCCTGACTTCACCTTCTCCTTCTCCTTCTTCTGCTTCTTCTAATTCACCCTCCAGACTTCACCTTCTCCTTCTCCTTCTTCTGCTTCTTCTGATTCACCCTCCAGACTTCACCTTCTCCTTCTCCTTCTTCTGCTTCTTCTGATTCACCCTCCTAACTTCACCTTCTCCTTCTCCTTCTTCTGCTTCTTCTGATTCACCCTCCTGACTTCACCTTCTCCTTCTCCTTCTTCTGCTTCTTCTGATTCACCCTCCAGACTTCACCTTCTCCTTCTCCTTCTTCTGCTTCTTCTGATTCACCCTCCAGACTTCACCTTCTCCTTCTTCTGCTTCTTCTGATTCACCCTCCAGACCTCACCTTCTCCTTCTACTTATTCTACTATTTCTGATTCACCCTCCAGACTTCATCTTCTCCTTCTCCTTCTTCTGCTTCTTCTGATTCACCCTCCAGACTTCACCTTCTCCTTCTCCTTCTTCTGCTTCTTCTGATTCACCCTCCAGACTTCACCTTCTCCTTCTCCTTCTTCTACTTCTTCTGATTCACCCTCCAGACCTCACCTTCTCCTTCTCCTTCTTTTACTTCTTCTGATTCACCCTCCAGTCTTCACCTTCTCCTTCTCCTTCTTCTGTTTCTTCTGCTTCACCCTCCAGAATTCACCTTCTCCTTCTCTTTCTTCTGCTTCTTCTGATTCACCCTCCAGACTTCACCTTCTCCTTCTCCTTCTTCTGATTCTTCTGATTCACCCTCCAGACTTCACCTTCTCCTTCTCCTTCTTCTGCTTCTTCTGATTCACCCTCCTGACTTCACCTTCTCCTTCTCCTTCTTCTACTTCTTCTGATTCACCCTCCTGACTTCACCTTCTCCTTCTCCTTCTTCTACTTCTTCTGCTTCACCCTCCAGACTTCACCTTCTCCTTCTCCTTCTTCTACTGCTTCTGATTCACCCTCCAGACTTCACCTTCTCCTTCTCCTTCTTCTACTTCTTCTGATTCACCCTCCAGACTTCACCTTCTCCTTCTCCTTCTTCTACTTCTTCTGATTCACCCTCCAGACTTCACCATCTCCTTCTCCTTCTTCTGCTTCTTCTGATTCACCCTCCAGACTTCACCTTCTCCTTCTCCTTATTCTGCTTCTTCTGATTCACCCTCCAGACTTCACCTTCTCCTTCTCTTTCTTCTGCTTCTTCTGATTCACCCTCTAGACTTCACCTTCTCCTTCTCCTTCTTCTGCTTCTTCTGATTCATCCTCCAGACTTCACCTTCTCCTTCTCCTTCTACTACTTCTTCTGATTCACCCTCCAGACTTCACCTTCTCCTTCTCGTTCTTCTGCTACTTCTGATTCACCCTCCAGACTTCACCTTCTCCTTCTCCTTCGTCAACTTCTTCTGATTCACCCTCCAGACTACACCTTCTCCTTCTCCTTCTTCTACTTCTTCTGATTCACCCTCCAGACTTCACCTTCTCCTTCTCGTTCTTCTGCTTCTTCTGATTCGCCCTCCAGACTTCACCTTCTCCTTCTCCGTCTTCTACTTCTTCTGATTCACCCTCCAGACTTCACCTTCTCCTTCTCCTTCTTCTACTTCTTCTGATTCACCCTCCAGACTTCACCTTCTCCTTCTCCTTCTTCTACTTCTTCTGCTTCTCCCTCCAGACGTCACCTTCTCCTTCTCCTTCTTCTGCTTCTTCTGATTCACCCTCCAGACTTCACCTTCTCCTTCTCCTTCTTCTACTTCTTCTGATTCACCCTCCAGACTTCACCTTCTCCTTCTCCTTCTTCTACTTCTTCTGATTCACCCTCCAGACTTCACCTTCTCCTTCTCCTTCTTCTACTTCTTCCGATTCACCCTCCTGACTTCACCTACTCCTTCTCCTTCTTCTGCTTCTTCTGCTTCACCCTCCTGACTTCACCTTCTCCTTCTCCTTCTTCTACTTCTTCTGATTCACCCTCCTGACTTCACCTTCTCCTTCTCCTTCTTCTACTTCTTCTGATTCACCCTCCAGACTTCACCTTCTCCTTCTCCTTCTTCTGCTTCTTCTGCTTCACTCTCCAGACTTCACCTTCTCCTTCTCCTTCTTCTGCTTCTTCTGCTTCGCCCTCCAGACTTCACCTTCTCCTTCTCCTTCTTCTGCTTCACCCTCCAGACTTCACCTTCTCCTTCTCCTTCTTCTGCTTCTTCTGCTTCACTCTCCTGACTTCACCTTCTCCTTCTCCTTCTTCTACTTCTTCTGATTCACCCTCCAGACTTCACCTTCTCCTTCTCCTTCTTCTGCTTCTTCTGCTGCGCCCTCCAGACTCCACCTTCTCCTTCTCCTTCTTCTGCTTCTTCTGCTTCACCCTCCTGACTTCACCTTCTCCTTCTCCTTCTTCTACTTCTTCTGCTTCACCCCCCTGACTTCACCTGCTCCTTCTCCTTCTTCTGCTTCTTCTGATTCACCCTCCTGACTTCACCTTCTCCTTCTCCTTCTTCTGCTTCTTCTAATTCACCCTCCAGACTTCACCTTCTCCTTCTCCTTCTTCTGCTTCTTCTGATTCACCCTCCAGACTTCACCTTCTCCTTCTCCTTCTTCTGCTTCTTCTGATTCACCCTCCAGACCTCATCTTCTCCTTCTCCTTCTTCTACTTCTTCTGATTCACCCTCCAGACTTCATCTTCTCCTTCTCCTTCTTCTGCTTCTTCTTATTCACCCTCCAGACTTCACCTTCTCCTTCTCCTTCTTCTGCTTCTTCTGATTCACCCTCCAGACTTCACCTTCTCCTTCTCCTTCTTCTGCTTCTTCTGCTTCACCCTCCAGACTTCACCTTCTCCTCCTCCTTCTTCTGCTTCTTCTGCTTCACCCTCCTGACTTCACCTTCTCCTTCTCCTTCTTCTACTTCTTCTGATTCACCCTCCAGACTTCTCCTTCTCCTTCTCCTTCTTCTGCTTCTTCTGCTTCACTCTCCTGACTTCACCTTCTCCTTCTCCTTCTTCTACTTCTTCTGATTCACCCTCCAGACTTCACCCTCTCCTTCTCCTTCTTCTGCTTCTTCTGCTTCACCCTCCAGACTTCACCTTCTCTTTCTCCTTCATCTGCTTCTTCTGCTGCGCCCTCCAGACTTCACCTTCCCCTTCTCCTTCTTCTGCTTCTTCTGATTCACCCTCCAGACTTCACCTTCTCCTTCTCCTTCTTCTACTTCTTCTGATCCACCCTCCTGACTTCACCTTCTCCTTCTCCTTCTTCTGCTTCTTCTGCTTCACCCTCCAGACTTCACCTTCTCCTTCCCCTTCTTCTACTTCTTCTGCTTCACCCTCCAGACTTCACGTTCTCCTTCTCCTTCTTCTGCTTCTTCTGCTTCACCATCCTGACTTCACCTTATCCTTCTCCTTCTTCTACTTCTTCTGATTCACCCTCCAGACTTCACCTACTCCTTCTCCTTCTTCTGCTTCTTCTGCTTCACCCTCCAGACTTCACCTTCTCCTTCTCCTTCTTCTGCTTCTGCTTCGCTCTCCAGACTTCACCTTCTCCTTCTCCTTCTTCTGCTTCTTCTGCTTCACTCTCCTGACTTCACCTTCTCCTTCTCCTTCTTCTACTTCTTCTGATTCACCCTCCAGACTTCACCCTCTCCTTCTCCTTCTTCTGCTTCTTCTGCTTCACCCTCCAGACTTCACCTTCTCCTTCTCCTTCTTCTGCTTCTTCTTCTTCACCGTCCTGACTTCACCTTCTCCTTCTCCTTCATCTACTTCTTCTGCTTCACCCCCCTGACTTCACTTGCTCCTTCTCCTTCTTCTGCTTCTTCTGATTCACCCTCCTAACTTCACCTTCTCCTTCTCCTTCTTCTGCTTCTTCTGATTCACGCTCCTGACTTCACCTTTTCCTTCTCCTTCTTCTGCTTCTTCTGATTCACCCTCCAGACTTCACCTTCTCCTTCTCCTTCTTCTGCTTCTTCTGATTCACCCTCCAGACTTCACCTTCTCCTTCTCCTTCTTCTGCTTCTTCTGATTCACCCTCCAGACCTCACCTTCTCCTTCTCCTTCTTCTGCTTCTTCTGATTCACCCTCCAGACTTCACCTTTTCCTTCTCCTTCTTCTGCTTCTTCTGATTCACCCTCCAGACTTCACCTTCTCCTTCTCCTTCTTCTGCTTCTTCTGATTCACCCTCCAGACTTCACCTTCTCCTTCTCCTTCTTCTACTTCTTCTGATTCACCCTCCAGACTTCACCTTCTCCTTCTCTTTCTTCTGCTTCTTCTGATTCTCCCTCCAGACTTCACCTTCTCCTTCTCCTTCTTCTGATTCTTCTGATTCACCCTCCAGACTTCACCTTCTCCTTCTCCTTCTTCTGCTTCTTCTGATTCACCCTCCTGACTTCACCTTCTCCTTCTCCTTCTTCTACTTCTTCTGATTCACCCTCCTGACTTCACCTTCTCTTTCTCCTTCATCTGCTTCTTCTGCTGCGCCCTCCAGACTTCACCTTCCCCTTCTCCTTCTTCTGCTTCTTCTGATTCACCCTCCAGACTTCACCTTCTCCTTCTCCTTCTTCTACTTCTTCTGATCCACCCTCCTGACTTCACCTTCTCCTTCTCCTTCTTCTGCTTCTTCTGCTTCACCCTCCAGACTTCACCTTCTCCTTCCCCTTCTTCTACTTCTTCTGCTTCACCCTCCAGACTTCACCTTCTCCTTCTCCTTCTTCTGCTTCTTCTGCTTCACCATCCTGACTTCACCTTATCCTTCTCCTTCTTCTACTTCTTCTGATTCACCCTCCAGACTTCACCTACTCCTTCTCCTTCTTCTGCTTCTTCTGCTTCACCCTCCAGACTTCACCTTCTCCTTCTCCTTCTTCTGCTTCTTCTGCTTCGCTCTCCAGACTTCACCTTCTCCTTCTCCTTCTTCTGCTTCTTCTGCTTCACTCTCCTGACTTCACCTTCTCCTTCTCCTTCTTCTACTTCTTCTGATTCACCCTCCAGACTTCACCCTCTCCTTCTCCTTCTTCTGCTTCTTCTGCTTCACCCTCCAGACTTCACCTTCTCCTTCTCCTTCTTCTGCTTCTTCTGCTTCACCGTCCTGACTTCACCTTCTCCTTCTCCTTCTTCTGCTTCTTCTGATTCACCCTCCAGACATCACCTTCTCCTTCTCCTTCTTCTGCTTCTTCTGATTCACCCTCCAGACTTCACCTTCCCCTTCTCCTTCTTCTGCTTCTTCTGATTCACCCTCCAGACCTCACCTTCTCCTTCTCCTTCTTCTACTTCTTCTGATTCACCCTCCAGACCTCACCTTCTCCTTCTCCTTCTTCTACTTCTTCTGATTCACCCTTCAGTCTTCACCTTCTCCTTCTCCTTCTTCTGTTTCTTCTGCTTCACCCTCCAGACTTCACCTTCTCCTTCTCTTTCTTCTGCTTCTTCTGATTCACCCTCCAGACTTCACCTTCTCCTTCTCCTTCTTCTGATTCTTCTGATTCACCCTCCAGACTTCACCTTCTCCTTCTCCTTCTTCTGCTTCTTCTGAATCACCCTCCTGACTTCACCTTCTCCTTCTCCTTCTTCTACTTCTTCTGATTCACCCTCCTGACTTCACCTTCTCCTTCTCCTTCTTCTACTTCTTCTGCTTCACCCTCCAGACTTCACCTTCTCCTTCTCCTTCTTCTACTTCTTCTGATTCACCCTCCAGACTTCACCTTCTCCTTCTACTTCTTCTGCTTCTTCTGATTCACCCTCCAGACTTCACCTTCTCCTTCTCCTTATTCTGCTTCTTCTGATTCACCCTCCAGACTTCACCTTCTCCTTCTCCTTCTTCTGCTTCTTCTGATTCACCCTCCAGACTTCACCTTCTCCTTCTCCTTCTTCTGCTTATTCTGATTCACCCTCCAGACTTCACCTTCTCCTTCTCCTTCTTCTACTTCTTCTGATTCACCCTCCAGACTTCATCGTCTCCTTCTCCTTCTTCTGCTTCTTCTGATTCACCCTCCAGACTTCACCTTCTCCTTCTCCTTCTTCTGCTTCTTCTGATTCACCCTCCAGACTTCACCTTCTCCTTCTCCTTCTTCTACTTCTTCTGATTCACCCTCCAGACTTCACCTTCTCCTTCTCCTTCTCCTACTTCTTCTGATTCACCCTCCAGACTTCACCTTCTCCTTCTCCTTCTTCTACTTCTTCCGATTCACCCTCCAGACTTCACCTTCTCCTTCTCCTTCTTCAGCTTCTTCTGCTTCACCCTCCAGACTTCACCTTCTCCTTCTCCTTCTTCTGCTTCTTCTGCTTCGCCCTCCAGACTTCACCTTCTCCTTCTCCTTCTTCTGCTTCTTCTGCTTCACCCTCCAGACTTCACCTTCTCCTTCTCCTTCTTCTGCTTCTTCTGCTTCACTCTCCTGACTTCACCTTCTCCTTCTCCTTATTCTGCTTCTTCTGATTCACCCTCCAGACTTCACCTTCTCCTTCTCCTTCTTCTGCTTCTTCTGCTTCACCCTCCAGACTTCACCTTCTCCTTCTCCTTCTTCTGCTTCTTCTGCTGCGCCCTCCAGACTTCACCTGCTCCTTCTCCTTCTTCTGCTTCTTCTGCTTCACCCTCCTGACTTCACCTTCTCCTTCTCCTTCTTCTACTTCTTCTGCTTCACCCCCCTGACTTCACCTGCTCCTTCTCCTTCTTCTGCTTCTTCTGATTCACCCTCCTAACTTTACCTTCTGCTTCTCCTTCTTCTGCTTCTTCTGATTCACCCTCCTGACTTCACCTTCTCCTTCTCCTTCTTCTGCTTCTTCTAATTCACCCTCCAGACTTCACCTTCTCCTTCTCCTTCTTCTGCTTCTTCTGATTCACCCTCCAGACTTCACCTTCTCCTTCTTCTGCTTCTTCTGATTCACCCTCCTAACTTCACCTTCTCCTTCTCCTTCTTGTGCTTCTTCTGATTCACCCTCCTGACTTCACCTTCTCCTTCTCCTTCTTCTGCTTCTTCTGATTCACCCTCCAGACTTCACCTTCTCCTTCTCCTTCTTCTGCTTCTTCTGATTCACCCTCCAGACTTCACCTTCTCCTTCTTCTGCTTCTTCTGATTCACCCTCCAGACCTCACCTTCTCCTTCTACTTATTCTACTATTTCTGATTCACCCTCCAGACTTCATCTTCTCCTTCTCCTTCTTCTGCTTCTTCTGATTCACCCTCCAGACTTCACCTTCTCCTTCTCCTTCTTCTGCTTCTTCTGATTCACCCTCCAGACTTCACCTTCTCCTTCTCCTTCTTCTACTTCTTCTGATTCACCCTCCAGACCTCACCTTCTCCTTCTCCTTCTTTTACTTCTTCTGATTCACCCTCCAGTCTTCACCTTCTCCTTCTCCTTCTTCTGTTTCTTCTGCTTCACCCTCCAGAATTCACCTTCTCCTTCTCTTTCTTCTGCTTCTTCTGATTCACCCTCCAGACTTCACCTTCTCCTTCTCCTTCTTCTGATTCTTCTGATTCACCCTCCAGACTTCACCTTCTCCTTCTCCTTCTTCTGCTTCTTCTGATTCACCCTCCTGACTTCACCTTCTCCTTCTCCTTCTTCTACTTCTTCTGATTCACCCTCCTGACTTCACCTTCTCCTTCTCCTTCTTCTACTTCTTCTGCTTCACCCTCCAGACTTCACCTTCTCCTTCTCCTTCTTCTACTGCTTCTGATTCACCCTCCAGACTTCACCTTCTCCTTCTCCTTCTTCTACTTCTTCTGATTCACCCTCCAGACTTCACCTTCTCGTTCTCCTTCTTCTACTTCTTCTGATTCACCCTCCAGACTTCACCATCTCCTTCTCCTTCTTCTGCTTCTTCTGATTCACCCTCCAGACTTCACCATCTCCTTCTCCTTCTTCTGCTTCTTCTGATTCACCCTCCAGACTTCACCTTCTCCTTCTCCTTATTCTGCTTCTTCTGATTCACCCTCCAGACTTCACCTTCTCCTTCTCTTTCTTCTGCTTCTTCTGATTCACCCTCTAGACTTCACCTTCTCCTTCTCCTTCTTCTGCTTCTTCTGATTCATCCTCCAGACTTCACCTTCTCCTTCTCCTTCTTCTGCTTCTTCTGATTCATCCTCCAGACTTCACCTTCTCCTTCTCCTTCTACTACTTCTTCTGATTCACCCTCCAGACTTCACCTTCTCCTTCTCGTTCTTCTGCTACTTCTGATTCACCCTCCAGACTTCACCTTCTCCTTCTCCTTCGTCAACTTCTTCTGATTCACCCTCCAGACTACACCTTCTCCTTCTCCTTCTTCTACTTCTTCTGATTCACCCTCCAGACTTCACCTTCTCCTTCTCGTTCTTCTGCTTCTTCTGATTCACCCTCCAGACTTCACCTTCTCCTTCTCCGTCTTCTACTTCTTCTGATTCACCCTCCAGACTTCACCTTCTCCTTCTCCTTCTTCTACTTCTTCTGATTCACCCTCCAGACTTCACCTTCTCCTTCTCCTTCTTCTACTTCTTCTGCTTCTCCCTCCAGACGTCACCTTCTCCTTCTCCTTCTTCTGCTTCTTCTGATTCACCCTCCAGACTTCACCTTCTCCTTCTCCTTCTTCTACTTCTTCTGATTCACCCTCCAGACTTCACCTTCTCCTTCTCCTTCTTCTACTTCTTCTGATTCACCCTCCAGACTTCACCTTCTCCTTCTCCTTCTTCTACTTCTTCCGATTCACCCTCCTGACTTCACCTACTCCTTCTCCTTCTTCTGCTTCTTCTGCTTCACCCTCCTGACTTCACCTTCTCCTTCTCCTTCTTCTACTTCTTCTGATTCACCCTCCTGACTTCACCTTCTCCTTCTCCTTCTTCTACTTCTTCTGATTCACCCTCCAGACTTCACCTTCTCCTTCTCCTTCTTCTGCTTCTTCTGCTTCACTCTCCAGACTTCACCTTCTCCTTCTCCTTCTTCTGCTTCTTCTGCTTCGCCCTCCAGACTTCACCTTCTCCTTCTCCTTCTTCTGCTTCACCCTCCAGACTTCACCTTCTCCTTCTCCTTCTTCTGCTTCTTCTGCTTCACTCTCCTGACTTCACCTTCTCCTTCTCCTTCTTCTACTTCTTCTGATTCACCCTCCAGACTTCACCTTCTCCTTCTCCTTCTTCTGCTTCTTCTGCTGCGCCCTCCAGACTCCACCTTCTCCTTCTCCTTCTTCTGCTTCTTCTGCTTCACCCTCCTGACTTCACCTTCTCCTTCTCCTTCTTCTACTTCTTCTGCTTCACCCCCCTGACTTCACCTGCTCCTTCTCCTTCTTCTGCTTCTTCTGATTCACCCTCCTGACTTCACCTTCTCCTTCTCCTTCTTCTGCTTCTTCTAATTCACCCTCCAGACTTCACCTTCTCCTTCTCCTTCTTCTGCTTCTTCTGATTCACCCTCCAGACTTCACCTTCTCCTTCTCCTTCTTCTGCTTCTTCTGATTCACCCTCCAGACCTCATCTTCTCCTTCTCCTTCTTCTACTTCTTCTGATTCACCCTCCAGACTTCATCTTCTCCTTCTCCTTCTTCTGCTTCTTCTTATTCACCCTCCAGACTTCACCTTCTCCTTCTCCTTCTTCTGCTTCTTCTGATTCACCCTCCAGACTTCACCTTCTCCTTCTCCTTCTTCTGCTTCTTCTGCTTCACCCTCCAGACTTCACCTTCTCCTTCTCCTTCTTCTGCTTCTTCTGCTTCACCCTCCTGACTTCACCTTCTCCTTCTCCTTCTTCTACTTCTTCTGATTCACCCTCCAGACTTCTCCTTCTCCTTCTCCTTCTTCTGCTTCTTCTGCTTCACTCTCCTGACTTCACCTTCTCCTTCTCCTTCTTCTACTTCTTCTGATTCACCCTCCAGACTTCACCCTCTCCTTCTCCTTCTTCTGCTTCTTCTGCTTCACCCTCCAGACTTCACCTTCTCTTTCTCCTTCATCTGCTTCTTCTGCTGCGCCCTCCAGACTTCACCTTCCCCTTCTCCTTCTTCTGCTTCTTCTGATTCACCCTCCAGACTTCACCTTCTCCTTCTCCTTCTTCTACTTCTTCTGATCCACCCTCCTGACTTCACCTTCTCCTTCTCCTTCTTCTGCTTCTTCTGCTTCACCCTCCAGACTTCACCTTCTCCTTCCCCTTCTTCTACTTCTTCTGCTTCACCCTCCAGACTTCACCTTCTCCTTCTCCTTCTTCTGCTTCTTCTGCTTCACCATCCTGACTTCACCTTATCCTTCTCCTTCTTCTACTTCTTCTGATTCA